>NC_056733.1:934113477-934234431 GCF_019279795.1 Protopterus annectens | reverse complement strand
TTGATACTCAATGATGGTCATGTCAACTGCGAGTTGCATGCTGTCCACACTCGGCTCTGCAATGAGGATGTTTGTGGATGTTGATATCTGTGCAGTAATACACAATAGGTTCAAGACTCACAAGAGCACACTAGCACTACAAGGTCACACCTCATGCCATGCATGACAGCACCAAAACACAGAACTAACTATGACAGGAAGGAGAGTCTCCATACATGTCAAGGATACTGTGGTGCCAGGACAGGTAGCATACATCATACTAAGTCTGGAACTGCTGAGTGAGGGCTCAGTGTCTGTTATTTGAAATGTGTATTATTACAGGTATGAGCACTTGGGTATCAGGCCAGTTATTCAACATTACGAAGGTACATGGTCTACGCACTTGTGGGGTGGGGCTGGTCTGACCTGTGAATGTCTGGGTACACTTAATATACGAAACAGGAACACAAACACTGGAAAGTTTGATGAAACTCTTTTAATTCTGGTACCTCGGCCTTCGCCTTCTCCTGGCCCTTTTATAATACATCTAATTGCATTATTGGTGCACCAACCTTTATTCAATGATTTAATTAACTTAAATTATTAACCCAACCATATAAATGCATCTAAAAAAATTACTGACTTTACTTACTTTCATGATTTCTAACTTCATTGAATATCAAATATGTATAAACTTTTTTTTGTATGCAAATATGTTTACATTTTTATACAAACACTTTTATATTTTTATATATAAGCACTTTTATATGAACATTAATAAATCACTAGATTTCTAGATGTTATTATTTAGTTATTAAAACATATATTATTACAAAATTCAAACTGCATATATTTAATACTAAATTCTTTCTGTAACATTGATTATTTCTGAGAAATATATGGAAACATTTGATTTAGATTTCCATGTTCATTCCATTAGGAAACAAGGTTTTATAATTGAGAATAAACCTAGATTCCATTTGTAACAACTTTTCACGGAATACAGTTTCATTTCCAAATACATTAGGCCTGCCCAACACACAAAATACAAATCCCTCTGGGACCCCCTTATGTTGTTCACAAAAATGTTTTGCTACAGGACTTTCCATTCTTTTATGTTTTATATCACCTAAATGTTCAAGAATTCTACGCTTCACCTTTCTAGTTGTTTGACCTACGTACCACCTCTGTTTCACACATCCACATCCTATGATATATACCACCCCTGTAGAGTTGCAATCATAATATTCAAGGGCCCTGTACATAACATCATTAATTTTTGTACCATCCAAACTTTTGACCCTACTACAAATCTTGCAACTTCCACATCTAAATGTTCCCTTTCTAATATTCTTTCTAAGTGTGCTGATATTTCTAACATTCAATATTTCCTTTAGATTTGAATACCTACTATACGAAAAAGTGACTTTTGATGGAAAAAGTTTTCCTATTTTGTCATCTCCACTGATAATAGGCCAAAATCTCATCACTGCCTCCCTTATTATGTTAGAAAATTGTGAATATCTGGTGACAAAAAACATATTATCACCAGACCTCACTTCCCCTAGATCTGCAAAATGGGAATCAAAATTTTCATTCATTTCATTCCAAAACTTTATTCCAGATGACCTCCCAAAGCCTAACTCACATTCCACCCTACCTCTAGCCAGTCTGATGTTTTCTTCAGAATATCCCCTTCCTTTGAGTCTTTCTTCAACCTTATTAAATTCACTGAAAATCCTTTTCCTATCTGAAGTATTTATTCCAATGCGTTTAAATTCACCAAATGGTAAGGACTTGAGCAGATGATCACTATGCATGCTGGATGCATGCAAAAAATGTTCAGCTGCTGTATTCTTCTGAAATGGTTTATATTGTATTTTATTGTCTAAACTCAGATAGATCTCCACGTCCAAATACTGGATACTTTCTCCCCCAATAGTGTAGGTGAAATCTAACCCCCAAGGATTTTCTTTAATCCCTGAGACAAATTTCACAAAATCTTCTGGATTACCCCTACACAAGAACAACAAATCATCTGTAAATCTCACATATTTTACTACCTTGTTCTTAGAAAATTCTGAGGGATAAATGAAACAATTCTCAAAATGGGCCATAAACAAAATTGCATATGAGGGCGCAAATGCTGCCCCCATAGCTGTGCCCTCCTTTTGCAAAAAATGTCTCCCTTCAAATTCAAAACAATTATGAGTTAGACAAAAATCCAACAGACTGAGAATAAAGTAAGTCTTGGGTCCATCCCCTAACATTTTTTCCACTGCTTTTAAACCCTGATGTCTATTAATACTGGTGTATAAAGATTTTACATCCACACTAGTCCAATAAAAGTCATGTTCCCATTTGATGTCCCTTACTTTCATACATACTTCATTTGTATTTTTTACATGTGACTGTACCCTCTCCAAATGACACTTTAACAAGGAATCCAAGAATATTCCAACATTTTGCAAATAGGCTCCTTTACCCGAAACAATGGGACATCCTGGTGGATTCCTAATATCCTTATGTATTTTGGGAATAATAAAAAATCTAGCACTCTTAGGATTTTTTACATACAATTTTCTAACATCAGCGGATGACAGGAAACCCAACCTCTCTCCTCTTTCAAGTAGTTCCAATAATTGTAAATTATACTCCTTAAACATATTAGAAGACAATTCCATGTAAGTGTTTGCATCCAACAATAACTCCAAGGCTATAGAATTGTATTGATCACCCAGTTCCCTCCTTCATCAGCCTGAGTAAACACGTACTGATTATTGGCCTTCTTTATTATTACAGGTATGAGCACTTGGGTATCAGGCCAGTTATTCAACATTACGAAGGTACATGGTCTACGCACTTGTGGGGTGGGGCTGGACCCAGCCCGTCTGACCTGTGAATGTCTGGGTACAGTCTTATAGTGCCTGCATATATGCACTGTTACCTACTGGAAGTCGTACACCTTGTTTGTTGTAGCATAGTCTACATACAGGCCTGCTGACTGTAGCTTTGTTTGTATGCATGTTTGCTTGTTATGTTCCTGAAACACTGATTCCACCTGCAGTGCAGATTTACAGTGCCTCTGTGGATCCCTAGTGACATCTGTATTGCTTACTGTACTGATGTCCATGTCTCACTTGACAGAACGTCACTGTTTGTCCTGTTTGCATGTAGGTTGCCTGTAACACATTGCATATGACTTACCTCGCATTTGCTCAAGACAGCAGTCATATATGCCAGCACTATCAAATCAGGAGCACTACACCCTCACATACTCACCTTAAGTACCTTGTTCCCCATTAGCCCTATGTGTCGTTACTTAGTATGGGATTCACAATGCTATGGTAGCATATGCAAAGGACACCTGTCAATCTACTCTCTGGTCTTGTTGGTGAATCTGTGAGTCATGTGGCAATATTACAGCTGCCTCATGTACACAGACAACCCTCTCCCCTTCCCATACACTTACAACACATGTGAGAGATGCAACCACATAGCCAAACTGGGGGCTAAGCTCTCTTAACTCAGTACTGGCATTCCCTGTCAGGTGGAGTGGGATACTACAGTGAATACAGTACCAGTCTCACATAGACCTGCCACGACCGCAATCCAAACACAGAAACAAACAGGTACATTCTTGGACTCTCAGAATAGCATCCTGCCTGAGCAGCTGACACCTGCAAAGCAGACACACAAGCAAATGTTAAGCCAGAGCAGAGCACGTGCAACACATAGCTCACAAAGCCTGTGTGCCAGACAGTCACAGGCTATACGGCTTGACAACACACCTGCTACAATTGTAAGAGGTACCTCTATCGTCAGGTACACTGAGGTCCTGCTCACCAGGCTGAAAAAGGTGAAGGTCATGGTGAGATGCCCGTCAGGCACTATGATCCACCACATAACACAAGCATACACGTCACTCCAAGGCATGTACAAATATGACTCAGTCATTGTCTGTGCCAGTGTGTATGACCTGTGACGCACCTCCCTGGACTACATGTTAGGGGACATAGAGGGGCTCTCTGAGCTTGTGGCACAGGCTGGTATGACCCTGACCTTGAGTAGCATCTTACCCTCACCATGAATGCTGCCACAATATGTAGACAGGATGATCAGTTTCTACAATTACCGTGTGTTTCGGTGACATTCAATGGGGATCCAATGCCTGTCAGCGTGGGATTACATGCTGGACAAGCCACATTGCTTTTCTAGGGACAGCTTGCACCTGTCACCCATGGGCCGTTGTATATTGGCAGAGGCTGTTGCTACACACATAGTGCCTTTGTATGCAAGGCTGACATTACATAGCCACCTACACAGGTATCACACGGGATAGGACACTAATAGTTATGCTACTCAACAGCAGCAGTATAAACCTCAAGATGTATGCAGTGGAAACTGTCCTTAGCATGGGGTACAGCAATATCCATGCAGTAACAGACTCCTGGTACAAGGCTCCCAGGTGCACACCATCACTGCCAGGTCATACCTCATACCATGCTTGTCGTCCCCTACACATGCACCAAACAGGAACATGGGGGATGTATCCAAAGGCACCTCAGATACACACACACCCAGGTTGGTGGCACAGCACAAAACATCAGAGCCTATCCATGTGCAACTAACAGTGGGTTAGACTGCCTTCAGGTTCATAGCCTGGCACACACTACCCTCCCATACCCAGGAAACCCACTTGGCCTTCCTGACAACACTGGGAATATGACGGTCTCTACAAACACCATTATATGGGTGGACTGCAACTACCCAAACATAGAGTGTGAGCATTACTCTAGCTCCAAGACCCTATCTGAAGGGTTCTTAGCATTCATTCCCTGCATTGCTATGGAACAACTTGTTACCACTCCCACAAGAGGTGACAACATGCTGCACCTGTTCATTACCAACATGTGGACTATATGCTCCAGACCAGTCGTGTATCCCTCGCTGGTGGGATGACACCATCTACAACTCACACTGTATATTCACATACCACATGCAGCCCCTGCACAGAACACCACAGTCATACAGTTGTCTAATGCATATTCCATGTATTCACATGTAGCAGGCTTCGGACATGGGAACTATTGAAGTTCACAGGTACATATGTGTAGGTGGCACACACATACATCATGTGCGCATTGACATTACTGATATAATGTATGTTGATATTGGGAACAACACCCCACACACATGGACAAACTGTGTGACAAAAACACACTTGGCGTTTGTAGGATACAAACCCCTACCTAACTATGTTATGTCACTTGTGAGAGATGCAGTAGCAGAGTGTGCTATTTGCATTACTGGGAGGCTTGCTTCCTCCTGCTGTACTTATAGGGTGCTGACATCATCAGTGTTTAGACAGTGGAATATGCAGCATGTGCTGTGTTGTACTAGTTGCCAAAAGGAACATTTCTCTTACACGTGCAATTGCACATACACTACTTCCCCCCACACAGTCACACACACACTGAGCACTTGCAGGATTCAAACACCTACCTAACTATGTTATGACACCTGTGAGAGACGCAGTAGCAGAGCGAGCTATTCAAATTACTGGGCATCATTTGTGCTCCTGACATATGTATAGTGTGCTGACATCATTATGTATGAAGAGGTATGTACCACTGTTACTATCCATCAGTACAGGGGAGAGCATATCTATGCATTAACTTTGCACAGGCACAGTGGCCTACTGTACTGCAGAGGCAGATGCCACATACACTGTGGATAGCCTGCTGTATTCCCTAGGGACAACAGCCTAGTATTGCACTCTACGGCCATATGTTTACCTGTCAGATGCAAGTATCTGTTGCTCATATACTGTTTGTGGGTCTTTATTGCCATAGCTTTCCCTATCTCTATGAACAACTTGTGTACTGTGGAAGATGTTTGCATATGAGTGGGATCCAGTACTTTACTTATGTCTCTGTTGTAATTTCACTGTGTGCACTGGGCAGATTTCTGTATTGTGGGAGGTTCCTGTGTTAACACATACAAATGCCAGATATGTGTGTGCAACTGCTGAACTGTGACATGGCCTAAGTGTGTGAGCATGCCCAGTTCACAGTTTCTATGGCTTCTTGACTGACACGTCTCATTTATCTAAGTGTGTGAGCATGCCCAGTGTGAACTTTCCTTATGTTGGGATCTGTGGTCCACCACATTTGTGTTCGTGTGTGGACATCATCTATATTTTACATGTACAGTTGAGTGTTGGACATCAGGTTGTGTTCTTACTGCCCAATTGCTTGGTGTCTGAACCTAACAGGCATTATGCTGTGCCTGCAGGGTCACCATGGGATAGTTTGCATACAGTTGTCAACATCCTTTCCTACTGACCAAACAGTGTATTGTCGTATAGTGTACTGGTGCAGTACTTTCACTGTGGTGGACAGTATCATCGGTCTCAGTCCTATCTCTGCTTGTAATATTTATAGTGAGCACACCAGACTGGTTGAAGGCCAGTTGTGCAGATATGACCATGTTGCATTTTGTTCAGATATGGACAGCATAGTAAATGATTGTCCGACATTGTTAATGTATTCCACAACTTGTGTGGACAGTGACAAACAATGGCCATGTGCCCTAGTCCATTTGTAATGCTAGTCAGGGAGTGTTTGTCCTTCAACACACATTTACTGGTGTTTGTCATGACATATGTCAAGGTTAGTGTGCTGTGCCTCTGTCTACCCGTGACATACAGGTGATATCCAGGGTACACCTACCATCTCCCATCCAGTCATCATGATTCCTCTGGATGAAAGTCAATGAGGGACTCCCTGGATAACCTGTACTGGGAGTTTAGTCGTGAGTGGAGTGAGCTTCTGGGTTATGAACCAATCGGTACAGCATGTCCTGTTTATGTCTGTGCTGGGGTTCAGGCCTGTCAGCTGCATAGGTCACCAGCATTCAGATTTTACATGGTGCCAAATGTCCATTGATACCAGCTTGGTCATGGCTTTATACATCAGGCACAGTTCACCTCCAGCCAGGCGTTATGGCACTGTGTGGAGCTGCAGTTTGTTTAATCAGGTGACACATGTCATCTGTTACACCTCTGCAATCCTCCTGGTGGGGTATTTGTGGGGTCTTTCCAGTTGATGCAGGTGTCTGCTAAGGTACATCCCTGACGGGCCATTGTACACAATTGTGAGGCTGATGATGGATGACTGGAGAGGCACATTGACCTACCCTGACCTAGCTGTGCTTACCTTCATGATTAGGTGGGTATATGGTATGTTTCTGTAACCACTACAGACACATGGTTGTCACATGCAGGATATCTATCACCTTGTGTCCCCAGGTCTCTTATTGCTCCTGATGTACTTACTGGGTTAACACCTATGTGGTAATTTCTGGCCATGTACTGTGTTTCCACAGGGGATGACTATACACTATTCTGCATTTAGCTTGTTGACATGGCTGTGGCACCACTTGTCTGTTTCTATGTGTGCCTTTTGTAGGTTAATTGTGTCAGCTGGAGGGTCCGATATGGTGGGCAGTTTGTAGTCCTCTGCGAACCTGTTCAGACAGAGTCCTTCCATGTTGGCCTGTACCTATGTGACATATGTAGCATACGAGAGGTCCCAGGACTGTGCCTTGTGGGATGCCAGTTGTACCTGGTTTGCAGTCTGACATGGCTGCAGCATGTCTGACCAGGTTAGTTCTGTCCTTGAGCTGGTTTGCAACCCATCTACTTGGATAGGGGTGTATAGTTAGGCTGGTGAGCTTATCTGTACTGACCAACTAGGGTATTGTATGGAAGGGTTTAGCAAGGTCCAGATAGGCTGTGTGATCCACATTCCCCACATCAATGACCTTGGTGCGCGTTTCACATGAGTCAGACATGTGTAAGGGGCAGGATCTGCCCTATGACAGCCACACTGGGTAGGGTCCAATGTCTGTAGGTACCCAATCTCATTATTCCTGGGATCCATGATCATCCTCTCCATTACTTTGCCAACCTACATAGTCAGGGTTGAGGGGAGATAGTTTGCAGTATCCATTCAGGCACCACCTTTGTGGTGAGGGACCACTGTTGCTGTACACTGCTCTTTGGGTACATATCCTGTGGTAAGACTGATAGTGCGCAGTAGCGCTATTTGGTGTTCCATTCTTCTTACAGTACTTGTTAGACACAACCCAGGACACCATCTGGTACCATTGATGCTGTGTGGTGTGCTTTGTAGATGCTGGCTGTTACCTCAGCATCTGCAATGTCAGGGGGCCAGCACTCTGCTGGGATAGATATTTGGCAGTTAGGTGCTGGTGGGGAGTTTGCACAGAATCTGTTAGGTAGGATGTTGGCAATGTGTGTGGGTTTGGTGTATTGCTTGTGATATTAGAGTACTGCAGAGCATATCTGTGGAGTATCACCATGGTTCCTACCATCAGGTAGAACAGCTGTGTGATAATCATTTGTGTCCTGCACAATTTGTATCATCATAGGTTCATAGGTTCATACTAGGCTATCTGCCCTGGCCTTGTTTGAGCATGGACAGACTGTGTGAGTTTCAACACCCCTTGCAATGTGCATATTATGCCCATGTAGGGTTTACTTTACTAGATGTGACACAGGGATGGCCCCCAGTGTACACCTACCATCTCCCATGCACTTCACCAGATTTCTCTTGTTGAGTATGAGTGTGGAGCTCAGCCTATCATGGACTGGGATTCTGTTCTGGAGTGTAAGGAGCCTCTGGGTTATGGATCTGTCCCTCCAGAACATCCTATTTATCTATGTGTGGAGGTTCAGATATCTCACTGTGGTGTCTCTGCTGGATTTGGGGTTTCTGCAGTGGAGCATGTCCATTCATTCTGGATTGGACATGGCCTTGTACATCAGGCATACATCGCCTCTGACTGGGCAGTATGCTTGTGAATTGGGCTGTGGTTTCTTCAGCCAGGCAGCAGATGTCAAATGTTTGGACCCTTTATCCTGTTGGTGAGGTACATTTGGGGTCTTTCTAACTGCTGCAGGTGTAAGGTTAGGTACATACGGACTGGGGCATTGTTGTCACGTATGGGCCTGATAAGGGAAGAGTATGGGGGCACATTGACCTCTCTTGATCTACATGTGCATCCTTTCATATTAAGGTGGGCAATATAGCAGGTCTTCCTGGCCACCTTGGCAATGTGAGTGTCACATGACGGGTTACTGTCCACTTGTGTCCCTAGGTCCCTGATTACTTCTTCCATACATAATGGATTGCCACCTATGTCATACTATGTGTGTGCCTTGTTTGGTATTTGTTGGGACATTCATACTCTGCAGTGTCTTCAGGAAGGCTGGCTGGGGTTCCTGGGTTTGTGAGTGTGGTCTGTTTTAGGCTGCAAATAGGGACGCAGTTGGAGCCACTGTTACTTGCCCGTGGATAGTCCATGCTGCTTCTTGCTGTGGTACCAACCTGGGGGTGTGGTTATCCTTGACAATTACTGATAGCCACACTCCTATTGTAGTGTGTTCCATGTTTTGGAGCTGTAGAGCATGGTATGGGGCATAACCTGGTAGTATTAGGGTGCTCTTCTGGGCCTTGACCCAGGTTTCTGTTACAGAACAGATATTACCATTCTCCATGCTGTGGTGGGTTTGGTCTGCATGCACCTTGCAGGTTAGACTTCTGGCATTGGGTAGCATTACGTCCAGGCTGTTATCCCTTGTGCTACCTATGGTGGTGGGTTTGTGTTTCCAGCCTTACCTATTCAAGGCACAGTGGGGGTGACAACAGCCTTTGCCAGTATCCACACAGCCAGGTGTGCTGGGTGCGTGCCATCCCTAGCAGGTGGGGCATCATGTCTTGCTCAGCATGTCATCCCAGGCTGTCAGCCATTTGTTCCCCCTTGCTAAGAGCAAGTCTTCAGCCAATTATTGTACTTGATCTTGTTGTCTTCATGGTGTGGCATCATGCTTGGTGAGGGTGAGATGTTAGGCAGGGTCTTCATATTTGCATATACTAGATGGTGTTACATTGCTTAACACATGGCAATCATGCCTCAGCTGGTGCTGCAGGGCTGCCTCTGTCAGATGCACATACTACACTCCCTGTACATGTTTGAGAGCAGGTTGTGTCATGTTAGGCGTCCCTGTTACTATATGAGTGAGTCAGAGAGGGGTATCATTCCCAGGGTTCCTACTGAGCCAGTGTATGTGCTATGCGTTGTCTCTTTGCCAAGGCCAGGGCATACTGGGCACGCCTCCTTCTGCCTACTGGGGCAGGCTCAGGTTGTTCCTCCTCCGAGTCACGCTCTGCCTGTGATGGCCTTGGCAATGGTGGGGGGCCGTTTGTCCCGGCCCTATGCTGGTCCTGCTGCAGCTGTTTTTGCAGAATCATATTATGTAGCATAGCACATACCATGACAATTTGGGTACATGTAGTTGGTGAGTACTGCAAGGCTCCACCAAATGTGTCCAGGCACCGGAACTGTTACTTGAGCAGCCCAAACACACGCTCTATTACATTACGTGTTTGTGCGTGTGCCTCATTATGGCATTCTTGTTCAGGTGTGTGTGCATTTCTGATGGGTGTCATCAGCCACGGCTCCAGTGCATATCCAGCATCCCCCACTAGGTGACCATGTGGGATGTCCCCATTGGCAAATGTCTGGTACAGCTGCGTCAAATGCCAGATATGGGAATCATGGTAGCTCCCAGGGCAGCCAGCACACACATGCCCTGGGCATCACACACGACCTGGCAGTTGATGGAGGGGAAGCCCTTGCGGTTAATGTAGGCCCTACCCCACTCACCAGCTGGTGGTTTGATGCATATGTGCGTGCAGTCTATTGCACCCACTACCTCAGGGTATTCCGCTATTTGCTGGAAGAGACGCATATTGCTGGCCAATACCTCATGGGAAGTGGAGAAATATACATGCTCACCGACATGTGCTGACATGGCATCCTGGAACTGGTGCAGTACCCTAGAGGCTGTTGCCTGTGATATCCCCATCATATCACCAGTTGGTCTCTGGAAGGTACCTGTTGCTAGTATTCTTAGGCCAACACATACCTTGGTTTCCACTGGGATGGGTTCCCCTCTCTTGGTTCTGTGTGTGAGGCATGGCCTGCACAGCTCAACAATTTGCTGCAGGAGGTCTCTGTCCACTCTATAGCGCTCCACTGTCTCCAGCTCATGTAACCCCTGGTAGGTGATCCTGGGCCTGTACACTCTTCTCCGTCTCCTCACTGTGGGTTGACTGGCAGCATTTGCATTGTCACCACCTTCAGAAAGTCTCCTGTGTCTCCTTATAACAGCTATGGCAGCCCCTAGCATGTTTGGTCTGAGTGCAGCTTTTTCAGTTTTCACTTCTACTAGCTTACACCTGTCTTGCAGTGTCTCTTGAGAGAAACATACTGCAATGCTGTTTGTAGTGTTTTAAGTGCTGGGCTGGGCTAGTATTCTGCCTGTGTAATTGCCTGCTTCTAATTGTTTTCACCTGCTAGCTCTACCAGTATTCCCTGCTAGCTTCCTACTATTTCTTCTGCTTCCTTTTTCCTCTCTGTTTCCTCAGGGGGGAGCAGCGCACACACATGCTCACATGGACTAGAATCTGCTTATTCGGGTTAAAACACACGCACACCAGTGCAAACAGGTTTACAGATCTTTAAACAGGCTCCTACTTGCTTACTCTGCCTTACACGTGCGCACTCCATCTTACTCGTGCATCCCAGCGCGCACACGTGCGCATGCACGCACAGCAAGAAATGTTGGTGTTGGCCACAGTGTACACCTTCCATTTCTTGGCTTTCCCATGCTTATCTGTTGACACTCCTCTTTTTATATACAAAAAGAAAATAAAGAGTGCACCATCAGCTGAAATACAAACTTGTCAGCAAATAACTCCAAATGACAGTCTATTGAGATTATTCCAAACAAACAGGAGCTGCAGCAAGTCATAAAGGCGTTGACACCCAACGCTTCTTCAGACATAAAACCAAGTAAAACTAGCTCCTTTTAAACACATGATCACATGATGTCATAATTGATTTAATTTAATTTAAAGGACAAACATTCATAGAAAAAGTATTATTTAAAATCATATGTTGTTGACATCCTGTACTAAAAACATTACAGACATTAGGCACATGAATAGATCAGAATGCATTGTGATAAAAACATAAAGAGATAGTGGTAGTGAATGAATAATAATAATAGAGTAAAATGAAATGAATGAGTAGTTCTAATGATTTAAGGGTCTGGAAGCTAAGAAAGGCTTGATGGAAAGCCTTTCATTGAGTCCAAACTTATTTGCCTGTAATTTCACAATCCACTTGCCCTCTTGCTCTTCTACTCTATTTTTGACATTTCCTAGCCTATTGCCTGTCTTTACCAACTCAAGAACATGAAACTTGAAGGTGTGGTTGTCACCAACCTCAACCACATGCCTAGCTAATGCATTCAATGCATTACTCCTGTATTATATGTTCTCTGATCCGTTCTCTCAGGGATCTGGTGGTCATGCCCAGTAAAACATCCTGCAGGACTGGCACTCAGCCAAATAAACTAGATTCCTTGACTTACAAGTTGCACAATGTTTGAAATCATAACTTCTTTGTGTGATAGGATGTGTGAACGTATGGGTATTGGCTATGTATCTGCACTGATTGCAGGATGAACAAGCAAAAGTGCCAAGCCTTGAACATGTGCTGTCATTAGTATGGACTCTATCATAACAAAGTAGCCTATTCAATGACAACATGTTCTTATAAGCTACTCTGGGTTTGTTATCTACTAGAGATCTAATGTTCTCATCGATCATAAGAAGGTTCCAATGTTTATGAAAAATATCCAAAACATATTTGTTCTTGTTGGTATATGGAATAGTAATCCTATTTGTTAGAGCCCTGGACGTACGTCGGGTAGATGTGCAAGGAATGTCATGTTTCTTAATAGTGGGCATAGCTTTGTCCCTTCTCAGATCACCTTCTGAAACAGCTGTGAGTACAGAGTTCCTGTTGTATCCCCTTGTTATAAAGTTGTCTAATAAATCTTTCGTGTGTCTTTGGAAGGCAGTGTCAGTGGAGGTTAATCTAGAGACTCTGGTGACCTGATTCTGAACAATGTTCCTATATATGTGCTGGGGATGCATGCTGTTTCTATGAAGTAGATTATTCCTCCAACAACTCTTCCTGAACAGTTCTGTTTCAAAACCATGACTTGTCCTAACTATACTCACATCTAGGAAGTCTATATGTTCAAGAGAATAAGTAGAATCAAAACTCAGAAAGTCAGTTGTTCCATTGAGATAGCATACAAATTCTAAAAGGTGTTCAGTTGTTCCTCCCCACAATAAAATGACATCGTCCACAAATCTATTATAGAATAGTAATGAGTCAAGAAAAGCAGAGTCCTGATTAAACACAAACAGCTGTTCCCATTGTGCCAGCACCATCTCTGCACACAGTTTAAATAATACCATTAAAAATGTTCATGCCATGCTATACGATTTATTACTGACTAGTGTCATTGATAATGGTTTATATGTGTATTTTGTAGTTGATAAGCCTCTAGTACCATCTTTCAGAGGCCTCCCCAAAATACACAAAAATGTTACTGACCCCTTGCGACCCTTGGCACTCAATAGTATCCAGCAGGGCCGGTGAGCCGCCATCGATTTATTTGGATAAAATTTTGAAACCAGTAGTTCTGAATACTAAGCACATTTTGAAAGACACTACAAATTTTTAGAGAATTTAGCGACATTTATACAGTCTTTTCCTATCGATGATACGTGCATATTAGTAACCTTGGATGTTAAGTCCTTTTACCTCAATACCTAACAATATAGGTTTGGAATACATGAGAGATTTCTTGACGAAGAGTGATTTGACAATGCATATGGTTGATAGATGTGTGTCCTTACTTGAGATCGTTCTTGAAAACAATGTGTTATGTTATGGGAGCTCTTATTACCTACAAACCAAAGGCGTGATGGGCACTCCATGTGCCAACGCACGCCAATTTGGTGCTGGCACAATGGGAACAGCTGTTTGTGTTTAATCAGGACTCTGCTTTTCTTGACTCATTACTATTCTATAATAGATTTGTGGACGATGTCATTTTATTGTGGGGAGGAACAACTGAACACCTTTAGAATTTGTATGCTATCTCAATGGAACAACTGACTTTCTGAGTTTTGATTCTACTTATTCTCTTGAACATATAGACTTCTAGATGTGAGTATAGTTAGGACAAGTCATGGTTTTGAAACAGAACTGTTCAGGAAGAGTTGTTGGAGGAATAATCTACTTCATAGAAACAGCATGCATCCCCAGCACATATATAGGAACATTGTTCAGAATCAGGTCACCAGAGTCTCTAGATTAACCTCCACTGACACTGCCTTCCAAAGACACACGAAAGATTTATTAGACAACTTTATAACAAGGGGATACAACAGGAACTCTGTACTCACAGCTGTTTCAGAAGGTGATCTGAGAAGGGACAACGTAGCTATGCCCACTATTAAGAAACATGACATTCCTTGCACATCTACCCGATACGTCCAGGGCTCTAACAAATAGGATTACTATTCCATATACCAACAAGAACAAATATGTTTTGGATATTTTTCATAAACATTGGAACCTTCTTATGATCGATGAGAACATTATCTCTAGTAGATAACAAACCCAGAGTAGCTTATAAGAACATGTTGTCATTGAATAGGCTACTTTATGATAGAGTCCATACTAATGACAGCACATGTTCAAGGCTTGGCACTTTTGCTTGTTCATCCTGCAATCAGTGCAGATACATAGCCAATACCCATGTTCACACATCCTATCACACAAAGAAGTTATGATTTCAAACATTGTGCAACTTGTAAGTCAAGGAATCTAGTTTATTTGGCTGAGTGCCAGTCCTGCAGGATGTTTTACGTGGGCATGACCACCAGATCCCTGAGAGAACGGATCAGAGAACACATATACATAATATACAGGAGTAATGCATTGAATGCATTAGCTAGGCATGTGGTTGAGGTTGGTGACAACCACACCTTCAAGTTTCATGTTCTTGAGTTGGTAAAGACAGGCAATAGGCTAGGAAATGTCAAAATAGAGTAGAAGAGCAAGAGGGCAAGTGGATTGTGAAATTACAGGCAAATAAGTTTGACTCAATGAAAGCTTTCCATCAAGCCTTCTTAGCTTCCAGACCCTTAAATCATTAGAATTACTCATTTATTTTATTTTATTTTATTTTATTATTATTATTCATTCACTACCACTATCTCTTTATGTTTTTATCACAATGCATTCTGATCTATTCATGTGCCTAATGTCTGTAATGTTTTTAGTACAGGATGTCAACAACATATGATTTTAAATAATACTTTTTTCTATGAATGTTTGTCCCTTTAAATTAAATTAAATCAATTATGACATCATGTGATCATGTGTTTAAAAGGAGCTAGTTTTACTTGGTTTTTATGTCTGAAGAAGCGTTGGGTGTCAACGCGAAAGCGCTAACTTTTATGACTTGCTGCAGCTCCTGTTTGTTTGGAATAAACGAAGCTTTCTCTCAATAGACTGTCATTTGGAGTTATTTGCTGACAAGTTTGTATTTCAGCTGATGGTGCACTCTTTATTTTCTTTTTGTATATGACTCTGACTTTTGAATAAGAGTGCTTTACCTGGCAGAGTGTGTTCTTTCTTCAGTTATTGTAGCTACTCCTCTTTTTATGCTGTGTGATTGACATCTTTCACATACCACTTTGCTCCAATGAGCTTGATTTCTTCCTGACATTCCCCCCTGTGATGTCACCTATCTCCTACTCTGTTACTCCCCCTTATCTAACTCTTACACTACACAGAATGTGCTCATTTGCTATGTGACAGTGTGATTCACTATCCTACCACTTATTTACATAGGATTGCCTACTAATGCTTAGTTACATGTCTTACACTCAGCTTCCCCCCTTTTGCAACCACTAAACGGTGGCCATGTTGTTTTCGGTCTGCTAGTCCCTGCATTGCAAATCCATGCATTACATAAAACCCACATTAGTGGGTTTCAAACCTTTATTTTTATGTCTTATTTTAGCGCAGCCCGCTGCGTTTAAACATCGCCGATCGTTGAAAAAAAAAATATTTTATTTCATGTTTGCATTGGGTTACCGTGCCAATGGCCACATATTTGGCCATTGGCATGCTGCCTGCTACATATGCACACTTTATTTGGAGCTGTCATGACTTCATTGTGTTATTTGCAGTGACGTACTCAGTTGTCAACTGAGTACGTTTCTGCACCTAACACGACTCTTACACGGGCTGGTTTCAGCTTCGTGGATCGCTAATCTACCTCATTTGCATGCCTTTTGGCTGCAAGTGAGGTAATTAGCATATCCACGCCCTGTCCGTGTAAGAGCCATTTTAGCTGGTCTCTTACACGGAAACTCAGGCTGTTCCTGGATCGCGATGGCTGCATGGAGTCTTACACTACTCAGACTCCGTGCAAGCCATCGTGAATCCTGTCCTATGTTATTGATGTCATCTCTTGTGTTTTGCTTTCTTTACTGCAGAAATTTTAAGTGGACAGTATGTATTTGATGTGCTTATTTCCATGTTGCATGGTTTATATAGTGTAAAGCTTTGTATTATAGGTTTAATTCTACACAGGTTCCTAGTTTTCCTGCACTCTGAGTGTGCAGTAATTTAGGTGTGTGTTTGTGTTAATAGAGAAATGCTATCTCCATTGCTAACTGGCTATTTTTTCACTGATGGTATGGGAGTCCTATTTTGTAGGAGGTTCACCATGTTCGTTTTGTTTTGCTCTGCTGGGTTTGAGCTCAACCGAGAAGATGCAGTCATTGTTGAAGGTTTTAGTGTGGCTTATTAGTTATGTATTTTTATACAACATTTACTGTGTTTTCCTTTTGTGGATAGTGACAATAAGTTTAGAATTAGTTTTGTTGTGGGGTGCTGTATGTGAAAGTTATTATGGCCATGTTTTATTGCTCAAATACTAGGTAGGTTTTTCTGCTGGCTCAATTGAAGCAACAGTCCACTTCTCAGATAGATATGGCTCCAGTGAGGCATTCTTGTACATGCTTACAAGCCTACTGTAGGATGATACAGGTTACTTGTATGTTTTTATGTATCAGATTATTTTGATTCTCTTTCATTATTTATTTCAAATCTTGAATTTGGAGTATATGCTGTAGGAAGAAATAATTATGACTGATGTATTCAGTGCATTGTTGTGCCATGATTTGTACATAACTAGTAGATTCATATGTTTATACTAGACTAATGACCACCAGAGTCTTTACAAGTCCAAAATCATGTATAACTTTTAAATATTACCCTAATTCACATTAGGGAGGGAGGTTGGCCTAATGGGTAAGGGGCGAAATTGCCTTACAAACACAAGGTGCAAAGTTTGAGTCTCACAAGGGACAATTGGCTAGGCTTACAATGGCTTGCAAGGGCAGTTAGCCTAGTGCTAAACTATGAACCTAAGTAGGAGGAAAATGGATTTTCATCAACGTGGATTTCCTAAAGACTAACTCTAATGTCTGACATTATGGACCGACTGTAGTCTTCAGTGATTTACCAGAAGATGTAAACATTTTATAATGAGAAGGGTAATAATAGGAGGCAAAATCAGGGATAGTTGAGCATTATGAAGTAGTTAATGACCAGTAATATTGCTTTCTTATTTTTCAGTCTGATAATTTTTCTTGTGGTATGGGTGGACCGTTATTTCCACAGCTTTCCTTATCTGGGTGTAATTTTTATTTTGTTTTTTGGCTGGGTAGTTGTTGCAATCATAAGTTGTATATCAGATTGTATTGTATTATATTAGTGGGGTGTAGTCAGGGGAAGCATTTGTAAGGACAAGGTCATACATGTTATTTGTTTACTGTAGTCTGACTAGCAGGAAAGTCTAACTGGGTAGGTGTCTGTTTTTATCTCGATAAAGTTAGGAAGTGAGTGAAAAGGGCAAGTAAGGAGGTGTAAGGTATGATTTGGAACCTGCTCATATTTAGGGATATCATTATCCTGAGGTAGAACAAAAACCGAGACAGATTTTGGCTAAGAACTATTTCTGAATGGTTTTGAAGTAGTGAAGGGAGGGTATTGATCTGATGGAGATAGGTAAGGAGTCCCAGCCCTTAGCAACATGGTATAAATGTAAATCATGCCCTGCAGATTTGATAGGGTTGTGGACAGTAAGGGTTTTCCTCACTGAATGATAATGATGGAGTATGAACATAGTTGTACTGAACCGTATTTAGTGCTAGACAAGCAGATTATTGCTGGCTACTGTTGTAGGTGGGAAGAAGCTATGTATATGTTAGTTGAGTAGTGGGTTCTGAAAGGGTCATTTGCTGCAAATGTAGCCACTTTATTATAGCGTTGCTCAAATTTTGCTTTTTATGCTGCCTGGAAGTTAGTAAGAATGGGTGCTCCATAAACTAGTGAGGGGAGGTGCTAAGTAGTGGAACATATAGCTTTAGTTGTGTTGGTGAGAAAGTTTTTGAATCTGTAAAGCAGTGCAAGTTTTTGTTGATTTTTTTGTACAGTTTTGTATGTGCATTTCAAATGTAAGATTATAGGTTCATAGGTAAGGTAAGTACTAGGCTAGCTGCTCTTGCAGGCCATTTTATCTAGCTAATTTCCATTTTTGTGTTTGAAATATTCTTTCCAACTTGGTTATAGATTGGCCTTGCCCATGGTTGATAATTACATATTACACTAATGAGAATAACTGGGATCATCCCATAGATAATTTGAGTGGGCCCATGCATATGTAAAGCATTTACGAGCTGCATCTGCCCATTGGTAGTGCATGGGGCAGTTCTGGGGTAAATTTTCTGTTTCCCATCCATATATCTAAGTTGCACTTGAAAATGGACAAGGATGAGCTGTGTTTCATGTGGATGAGGAGTCTGTTCCACAGCGGCAGTATCACCTGCGAGATATACCTGTCCCTCCAAACTGTTAATGTTGCAGAAGAGGTTTAGATACCTAGGCAAAGTATTTCATATCAACAAGCAAAGCCAGCTCCAAAACAGACACATTCATGGAATCTTTATTGTAGAACAGAGATATCAAACCGGTTTTGGTGCAGAGCCTTCATCAGTGATACTACAAACAACAAGATACACTGTTTAAATATTCAAACCACCTCACTTCCTATGAAATCACATCTCATTTGATTTAAAGCTATATTATAATTTATCATTGAGCCCTGGTGTGAAAAGTGCACCTAACTTGACAATCCATCTAGTCTCCTTATAATTAAGTAAGGAATGCCAACCCCTTTTACATTTCCTATCTCCATGTACTTTGTCTATGACAGTAAACCTGAATCTGGCAGTGGAATGTAATTGACAGTGCATGTATAAGGCACTGGTGATGCATTTGTTGCGAATGTCACTCATATGTTCAGATATTCGCAAACAAAGGGGTCTGGATGTCCGTCCAACATACAAAGAGGGACAGGTACAATTGGCCAGATAAATGACCCAGTCTGATCCACAGTTAGCAATAAAATGAATATATACTTGACCCGTATTCTGACTGGAAGAATGTTTAGACTTGCAAATGTGTTGACATGATGAACAGTGCCCACATGGAAAAGACCCAACTAGTTTCTCCCTTGTGATTGTTAATAGATCCACATAATTCTTGTTTATGCTATGATGTTTGTAATAAAAAAAATGTGATCCCAATGTCTTGCCTCTATGAAAGGAAAACTGACAATGTTCTGGCAAAATCTGACCCAATTCCTCATTGGCCATCAAAATATTCCAATGTTTACTGACCACATTCCTTAATAAATTGACATTTCGACCATAGGTTGTTATTAGTTTCAATGTATCAGATTCCTTACATTCATTCTTCTCCTTATAAGTTAACAACTCAGCCCTGGGCTGTTTAGAAGCCCACTCTCTGGCTGTGACAACGTCCCCCACCCTATAACCTCTACGGAGAAATCTACACGTGAGATTATCCCTAGAGTTGTTGAAATCTTCTTTTGAACAAATCCTTCTAATTATTAAGAATTGGGACTTGGGTATATTTCTGATTGTGTTTGTGGGGTGCAGACTGGAAGTGTACAATAAATTGTTGTATTGAGGGTACTTTCTATACACCAAGGTGTTCAAGGTATGATCAGGTTCTCTCACAACCTTGACATCTAGATAATTAATTTCCTCCCAACTATGAGAAAAGGAAAATTCAATACCCCATTTATTATCATTCAAATATTGTTCAGACTCCCATAGATATTCAGTACCTGCACGCCACACCAACCAACAATCGTCTAGCAATCTCCTCCATATGCCAATTTGTGGCAAGTATATATTATGGGCCTCATTGTAAATTAGTTCTTCTTCTATATACCCCATAAAAAGATCTGCATAAATGGGGGCAAATGAGGCCACCATAGCTGTCTCCTGGGTTTGCCAGTAACAACTCCCTTGAAAATAAAAAACATTTTTGGTTAGGATGTGCTCAGCAATACAAGTGAGGAGTGTATTGAATCCCAGTGTATACAACCCAGCTCTGTTCAACCAGTAAGCCAAAGTTTGCAACCCTGCCCAGTGTGGTATACTGATATATAAGGATTTCACATCAAGGGTGCACATAAGCCAATTGTGTTCAAGTTGGGAATCCGATACAATTTGTAGGAATTGGGTAGTATCTTTAATTCTAGCCCGAATGAGCGGTAACAGAGGTTGTAAATATTGGGTAAATATGCCGACAGAGGTTCAGTCAAAGAACCAATTCCAGAGACTATGGGTCTCCCAGGGGGCTGATTTAGGCTCTTATGAATTTTCGGCAACAGATATAGATATTGTTTGCCCGGGTCCCTCACAGAAAGATGTGAACTAGTGATTTTACAGATAATGCCTTCCTCCACTGCTCTCTGCAAAAACATAGCTTAGTGAGATTGCACCATGAAAGACAACATGAAAGACAACACGATTAAGAATGAGTAACCGTATTGTGGAGCCCTTGCAAAACTTGTTAAGTAGATGCAAAAGTGTATCCTGTTTTGTACCACTTCCTCTGAAAGGGTAGATCTCACGAACAGTTATTTGATTGGTTCATATACTGCGGTGGTGATTGACTGTAATTGCAGAATACAAGCCAATCAAAAAATGTGTAGCACAGCCAATGCTGTTCAGTGTAGAACAGTGGCATACCTATTTGATTGGTTTGTATACCGTGATGCTGATTGGCAGTAATTGAGGTATACAAACCAATGAAAACCTGTGTTGTGGAGCCGAAGCTGTTCAGTATGGAACAGCGGAACAGTGGCTTCACTTATCATTGAATGCAGAGCATTCTGCATAATCCAGAGCACTTGGCTGCCCAGGTGGGGACATCATTCTCCCCAAAGGGGATAATGATGCATCTTTGGCATTCAGCTTGAGGCCATGTTTCTGGAACCAGTCATATGTTTGGGTGAGACCATCTTGGAGGACATCCACATCACTTGGGGAATTGATGACCACACCCAGCTTGCAGTCATTTGCAAACTTGGTCAGCCATAGCACACTGGTTTTGGCCTGCACCTCAGAGAAGTATATCCTGAATAACAGATGCCCCAAGACTGATCCCTGTGGTATGCCGCTCATTACGGGTCGTCTGCTTGAGTTGGCTTCCCTTATTATGATTAGGTGGGTTCTATCACTGAGCCAGTTTGCTACCCATCTGATAACATATGGATTGATACTTAGTTGAGAGCGTTTGTCTACTATGCCCGAGTGGGGAATAGTGTTGAAGGCCTTAGCCAGGTCAAGGTAGGCGGTGTGCACCATCTTCCCCTCGTCCATGGCTTTGGTGACTGTCTCAAAGAAGTCGACCAGATATAACAGACAGTGTGAATTCAGGGTTGTTGAGGGAGGGAGTTATCTGTACTTCACCAAGGAGGTCTTTGGGGTTTAGGTAGGTTACATTTAAATGTCTCATCATATATGGGTCTATGTTTCTGCTTTGAATTGTGTGTGATCAGTGCACTGTGTATACTACTGACAAACTTATTGACATTAGAAGTGGTTTTATGCGACAGCTTTATATACAGTGACATATAAATACATCTCTTGCATACCATATCAATTTGTTAAATAATTAACTGGTTGTCTGTAAATATGAGGCAATTTCTACATTACCTCAGGATGCCCATATCCACCAAGCTGGTAACAGACGTAGTGGCAAAGTTCATATCCATGGCAATAGAGCCTTTTAATTTATTAGACAGTTGGTGAAATGTTGTTTGTTTTGTTGAGTGCATGAGTACACTCATTTTTTTTTTAATTGTAAACCATTTTTGCAAAGGACTGCAATAAACATTTTTTTCTGTAACAAGTTGGAGTCAGACAAAAGGGAAAAAGTTGCCCATTCCTAATGTGGGAAATAAATGCATATGTGTTAGCACAGCCTGTGTGTATGTATGTGTCATGTCTTTCAACTTTTACCTTGGAAGTCTGGACAAAGAGAAATATTTAGGGAAAAGGTACTCTTTAGTGGGTGCTTTTCACTCAAAATAATTTCCAGATTTAGGAGGGATGGAACAAGAGTTTGAGAACAAATTAGATGTGTTACCCCAAATTTGTCAGAGCTGATGGGTGTGTCTGCTTGTGTTTTTGACCTTTATGGTGAATGGTTAATGACTGAAAATTGATTACAGGATCAGTGTAAGTGATACTTTTAAGTACTAATTCGGAACAAACCTGGCCTTTGCCATGGAGGTTCCTGACGTAGCTGATGAAGACTTTATGGTTTCCCTTTGGTGTGGAGGCTAGTTTAGATTCACAATTGGCCTTGGAGGTTTTCAGTAGTGATCTAATTTGCTTGTTGAGGCTAAGGATGGAGTTTTTCCAATTTGGAGTTTGTTCCTTTTACCCTTGGACATCAGTTTCTTCCTTTTGTTGTAAAGTCTGTTGTTAGAGGATGTCCACCAAACAGGTTTGTGTGCCCTTGAGCAGGTTTTAGTTCTATTGGGTATGGCCGAGTCCATGCAGCTGTACAGGTGCTTGTATTCTGCACTGTTGTCAGCATATTTGTCTGCATCCCCTGGGGGAGGCGGTGTTGTGAAGCTACAGATACCCTCGCTTAGGAGTTTGTAGTCAGCTTTTGAGAAATTTTTTAGCTTGATTATGGCTGGGGGGTTTGAGTGCAATTAAAACTTTGAATGAGACAGTCCAATGATTTGATCTGACCAGGGAAGAACATACTATGGTAGTGGAGCAGCGGTTGCCTATGTTGGTGAGAACCATGTCCAGAATGTTTTCTTCCCTTGTGGGGGATGAGATGACCTGGTGCAGTGCGTTAGAATTGGTGAAATCAAGAAATTGTTGAGAGAGTACATTAGTGCAAGAATAGTTTACCCAGTCTATAGTGGGATAGTTGAAGTCACCAAGGATCAGGGTGTTAGGAGGTACCTTGATGGAGTCAAGTAGATCCAGGTAAGAGGAGTGGGTGTCCTGAGTCAGGGAGGATGGTCTATAGCTAGCTATAACTTGGATGGGTGTCTTGCCAACTATCAGCTGTACCTGGAGTAGTGCCAGTGGCTCATGCTGGCAACCTACTCTGGAGGTGTGCCTGTCCTTAATGAAGATAGAGACTCCACCACCCTTAGTCTTCCTGACCTCATTTTGGGTTGGAATTTGTGGAATGAGGTATAGCCTGGTAATTTTAGGGGTTCTGTTCACAGCCCGGAACCAAGTTTTCCCTAACAGCATCTTCTAGTGCAAGGAGGGCCTCCAGTAAGCCCATTTTCAAGTTAAGACTCCTAGCGTTAAGCAACATAACATTCAATTTGCTTTTAGACAGATCTTTTATGTTGGAAGGTTTGTCTTTGGGACATTGCCAAAAAAGGCACAATGGGGAGGTGAGAGCCTTGTCCAGGATCTGGAAACCCAGTGGTGACAGGTGAAGGTCATCTCTGGAAAATCTCACTTATCAATAATCTCATTTCTCAACCAACGCAATTGATCCGAACTTCAAACGAAGCAAATCACTAATAAGTGAAAATAAAAAAATAAAAAAATAAAAAAACCCAAACTCAGACGAAAAGACACCAATTTAATGGTACACTGGTACAAAAAACACAGACAGTACGTCCCAAAGACTAAGCGCTTTCACCATAAAAATGGCTTCATCAGAGTAACAGTGGGAAATACGTACACAATTAAATAGCTTAATGACCTAACAAAATGACCAATCCACTCAGAAAAACTAAGAATGATGTAGTCAATTACTGGTTGCAAATGTTTAAAGGCACAATATCAATAAAAAACTGAATGATAAAAATAATAGAAATGTGTATATATATATATATATATATATATATATATATATATATATATATATATGTATATGTGTATATATATATAAATATATATATATAAATCCAACCTAAAACAAATGACCTTGATCCTATATAGTTAAAAAAATATATGTATATATTGTTAAGATGTATTTAAGAAGTATCCTAAATAACACTTGCTTTTTCTTTTAAAATTGGAAGAATGGCAATGCTGTCATTCAAACCTCGGGGGGGGGGGGGTGGCATTAAGTGTAAGTTGCCACCTGGTCTCAAGATTTTCCACTTTTAATTTCAAATCGCCCCCTCTCTCATTCCAAGTTACTTTATCAATTAGATAAAAGATGAATTTGTTAAAATTAGTACAAGTTGTACTATGCCTGTATAATGCATTGTGAACATTCTTCGTCCTGATAGCCCTTACATGTTCAGATATTCTTTCCCTGAGCCTCCATGTGGTTTTGCCCACACAGAAACTTGTGCAACTAGTACATGTTTCTACATATACTAACATACTAGTGTTACAGCTACACCTGCCCAGGCAGCTTAATGTACAGTTGTTACCAGGGATAGACACGTAAGGGCCATCATTAATAAACTTACAGGTCCTGCATGTCAGACACTTGTACAGTCTAGATGTGTAATTGTTACAAGTAGAATTCTTCATAATGTTTTTAACATTCCTCCCCCTACTGAACACTATCCTGGGTTTGGAACCAAGTATATTCCTGTGTGTATCCTTGAGACCCAATTGCCATGCGTTGTTAATAGCCAAGACTATTTCTTGGGCAAAATGATTAAATCATAGAACCATAGTGGCACTGTTATCATTTGTTTGTTAATAGACTTCTCAGGTATTCCAGCACGTAACATTGGCTGGTACAATGTGTCCCTCTTCTTCAATATCTCATGTTTAATCTTAGTTTGAGGGGATAGCCCCTATCTAGCAACATCCCAACTAGTTTAAACAACTCACATTTGAAGTGTCATAGTTGCTCACCAATCTAGACAACCTTACCATTTGACCTTTGATGATGCCTTTCTTCTGATGGTAAGGGTGATGGCTATTAAAATGAAGCATAGAATTAGAGAAAGTTTCCTTTCTGTAAATATTACTTTCAAGGGTCACCCCATCATAATTTAAATGTATGTCAAGGTAATTGATTTCACTCTGGTGCCTAAAACTGGTGAATCTAAAAAAAGAAGTTGTACTGTTAAGAAATTCTAGAAACTCCTTGGCTTCCCACTCATCCCCTTTCCAAAGAATCAAAATATTGTCCAAACATTTGTTATAGAGCAAAATGTTGGACATAAATCTTGAGGAAAAAATAAAATTCTCCTCCCAATATAGGAGTACTAGGTTGGCAAACATGGGAGCACATTTTGTGAATACAGTCATGGATCCTAAAGGTACCCTGGGAGCTCTGCCATCTGTGCTTCCTTCCTGGTGAGTTTCTTTTTATATGCCCACCTGCTTTCCCTTTTCCCCATCCCCATCCCTGGGAGCTCTGCCATCTGTGCTTCCTTCCTGGTGAGTTTCTTTTTAAAAGCCCTACCTGCTTTCCCTTTTCCCCATCCCCATCCCTGGGAGCTCTGCCATCTGTGCTTCCTTCCTGGTGAGTTTCTTTTTATAAGCCCTACCTGCTTTCCCTTTCCCCATCCCCATCCCTGGGAGCTCTGCCATCTGTGCTTCCTTCCTGGTGAGTTTCTTTTTATAAGCCCTACCTGCTTTCCCTTTCCCCATCCCCATCCCTGGGAGCTCTGCCATCTGTGCTTCCTTCCTGGTGAGTTTCTTTTTATAAGCCCTACCTGCTTTCCCTTTCCCCATCCCCATCCCTGGGAGCTCTGCCATCTGTGCTTCCTTCCTGGTTAGTTTCTTTTTATAAGCCCTACCTGCTTTCCCTTTTCCCATCCCTGGGAGCTCTGTCTTCTGTGCTTCCTTCCTGGTGAGTTTCTTTTTATAAGCCCTACCTGCTTTCCCTTTTCCCCATCCCCATCCCTGGGAGCTCTGCCATCTGTGCTTCCTTCCTGGTGAGTTTCTTTTTATAAGCCCTACCTGCTTTCCCTTTCCCCATCCTCATCCCTGGGAGCTCTGCCATCTGTGCTTCCTTCCTGGTGAGTTTCTTTTTATATGCCCTACCTGCTTTCCCTTTCCCCTTCCCCATGCTCATTGACTATATTTGGGGACAACTCTCCTGTATTGACCAAACCTCACCTTATGAAGCATCATCAATGAGCACCCTCCCTCCCAGGATGGGCATTCTCATCCCTCCCTTTTGCTCTCTGTCACCCAAGCCACTAATCAAACACAGGTGAGCTGAGCCATGGTTAGGGCTTTATCCCTTTATGCCACTTGAGCAGGGCAGCTGGGCTGTAGTTAAGGATTTATCTGTCTGCACCACTTCAGTGGCAATTTTCATTTTTAAGTTGATCTATTTAGTGATGGTGGATGGTTTTCAGCAGGAAACATTTAGTTGAAATTACACTTTTCATGAGTAAAAGCTCATTACATCTTATAAATTCTGCTACAACTGTTGGGCCACTATGAAGGATTGTGGATACCACTGTTGGCGTAGGGAGTTATCCCTGTATTTTTCCCTATTAGAGTTAGCATGAATTTACTCTCTTGAAAATTTCTGACAGTTGCAAAGACTATAAACAGAACAGTTACACAGAAGTAGAAGTTGGGTGGTTACCACACATACTCACATTGGTGTAAAATACCGCAACAGAGACCACTATTCCATAAAGTAATGAATCTTTATTGAAGAGAAAAAAAAAATTTGGTGAAGACTCTGTATACACTGAAGCAATAGAACTACACAAAGGGCTATTTCTATTAGTCCACAAAAAAAGTCTCTCAAACCAGTTTTGTTACAATCCAAAGGTGCTTTTCATCATCTTTCTTCTTTTATGACTTCCTAATGGAAAACATCTAAGCTTCATTCTGAAGGTTTTCTTTTTTGTAGCACAATCCTACAAACCACAATTCCATGCCCAATCTCCCACATCATTAAGATAACAGCTTCTCTAACAGACCCAAAGCCCACCTGTAATACAATAAATGCTCATTAACTAAACCTTTCTATCTACTACAAAAATATATCGGTCTGTTTTAAAGAAGCATTATTATTTAGACTATGTACAAAATGCTCTATTTATATCAATGGTATTTACTTTTATGCCTGTTCAATTTAGTGACAATTTGACATATCATATGGCAAGAACTTCCACACTATGTAATATTCACATGCGTAGATATATACTATTGATTTTGATTAAACCCAGAAGTAACTGAAAATGAAACCTACAAGCTGAGCAAAATCTGCTATACCCAAATATATATAGTATATGTTGTAGAAATACATGGTCTCACCAGCAGAAAATGTTAATGTACAGATTTTACCACCACTCATACAGAAAGTCGAAACATAGTTCAAACTATATACATTCAAAACGGTGTAGATACTGCAGCTTAGCATTGAATTTCCACTGCTATTTTCAACAAACACAGAAGATCCTTGCATCCATCTGAGCTAACACCTCTTTGGCAAATGGGACCTCAGTTTAACATATCATGTGAAGGGTGGCAGATTCAGGAGTGTATAGCTCTCTTGTGCTGTACTGCAATGCCATTAATGGGAAATTAACCCAACTACCGTGGGTAGTGAACAGACTACCATTACATGGTGGATTTGCCTGGAGAGCATACAGAGGGGTTATAAAGTAAAACTGATGATACCTTTAAGAGATGTCTTCAAAGTATAGGATTTTTCCAGCAGAGAGGGAAGAATTCAATGGATGAGGGTATGGGTACAAGGGGCTGACATGACATTGCTTCACGTAGCATATCTAGACACTCACAACAGTAGACATGCAGAACTTTGAGATTTAAGAGATCTCAAAGTACAGCTGACTGTTTCTCTTTGACAGGAATTACTTAATTTGATTGGAGCAGAATTCCAGGATGCCACCCCAATATGTAATTCACTTTGCTGGAGTAATACTCACAGATCACCTAAAGGTGTCTCTGAGGTATACACCCTAGAAATGCAGGGGGGATACACAGCTGAGGCTGAAACTGTTGGTTGGCTTGTGATAGTGTAGGGTGTCCTTTTCATAATGCCAAAACAAGAACAAGTGGCTTAGAAATGGATATATAGTGGTCTAGATAGCTAATAAATAAATAATGTGGGGGGTTCACAACTTTATTCCATGACACCTCACATTTGGACCTGTACTTTTATTTTATTTTTATTGGACTGCTATCTTTACTGTAATCTATTTCATGGAGGTTTTCTCCCTGGGCCTACACTGAAAACTGGCTCTCTGGGCCCAGTGGACTTCCCCGGTAATCAAACTGGAAATAAATAAATAAATATTATGCATAGCCCAAAAAAAAAATCAGTGCTAGACAAAGCTAACAAGCTGATGAAGCACATGACAATTGTTTTGTAGCAGAGAGTGATAATCAAAAGGATGAAAAGCATGACATAGTATGATCAGGAATAGCATGTGTATTAGAGCATAGCTGCATGGTCTCAAGTACATTTATTATTTATTTATGCAGTTATTGACACTTGATTATAGAATATAATGCTGTATAATCTCAGTTATCCAGTCAAAAGACAGACGGACCCTCATGTTTAATATCCCCTATAACAAAATGAGAACGTAACCCTTGTATTGAAAAGAGAAGTTTTGATCTAGACAATGACAGGTAGTACAGTATTAAGAAATAGTTATATTGCAGCACAGTGGTGCAGCGGTTAGTTTTGCCTCACAGCAAGAGGTTCTCCCATTTGATTCTCAGCTGAAGAGCCTTCTGTGTGGAGTCTGCATGTCCTCCCCGTGGTTGAGTGACGTTTAAAGACATGCAGGTAGGTGCGTGCATGAATGGGGGTCCTTCCCTGAAGGTTGGGCATTGGGCTGGCAACTTGGCACCGTAAAATTCCACTGCCAATCATTAGCGGACTGGAGTTCTGCTGTGGCGACCCCTAACCAGGAAAAGCCAAAAGACATTGCTTTTGCTATATTGCAGCACTGACCAGCATTATTTTAGAGAACAGATTTCCAGTGTGTGCTGCGTATCTTCAGTAATGTCAGTAATACAGGGTTATCACATGTCCCACTTTATGCAGGACAGCCACTGCATGGGCAGTTGTGTCCTGTGCAAAAACATCAAAAATGTCAAATATCAGAATCAGAAATACTTTACTGATCCCGCAAGAATTTGCTGAGAATGAGAATTTTAGGACAGAAATGTTTCTACATTTCCTTCAGTACATGCATAAATCCATTATCATGTCTTTGTAACATGTAAATATTATATGAAACAGCATAAATAAATCAAATTCTAAAAAAAAAAAAAATGAGCTTTTATTTTAGCAGTAAACTGAAGTCCAGTCCTTTGCACTGGTTGTAGGTGTGGTTTCTCCTACAAAATTTCACACTTTCATACAAAAATCCCACTTTGGCAACAGGAGATGAGGCAGCCCTACAGTGACACTATATAAATGTGCAAAAGCAGTATATGAAGACGTACCTCCCTGGACTACATGAAAAGAGACATAGAGGAGCTCTCTGAGCATGTGGCCCAGGCCGGTATGACCCTGACCTTGAGTAGCATCTTACCCTCACCAAGAATGATGCCACAATATGAAGACAAGATGATCAATTTCAACAATTGGCTTAAGTATTGGTGTCATTCAAAGGGGATCCAATGCCTGTCAGCCTGGGATGACATGCTCGACAAGCCACGATGCTTCGCTAGGGACGGCTTGCACCTGTCACCCCTGGGCTTTCGGATATTGGCAAAGGCCCTTGCTACCTCCATAGTGCCTTTTTTAGGCAAGGCTCAAAAGACAAACCCACCTCCATAGGTATCACAAGGGATAAGAAACTAAGAGTAATGCTACTCAACGCCAGAAGTCTAAACCTCAAGATGCACGCACTCAAAACTCTCCTTAGCATGGAGAACATCGATATCTGTGCAGTAACAGAAACCTGGTTCAAGGCTCCCAAGAGCACCCCAGCACTACCAGGTTATACCTTATACCATGCTTTTCGGCCCCAAAACTTGGACCGACCCACAAAAGGAGGGGGAGTATCAATATTCGTCAAAGATACCCACACCTCCAGGTTGGTGGCACAGCACGAAGCATCAGAGACTATCCATGTGCAACTAACAGTGGGTAAAACTGCCTTCCAGTTTATAGCCTGCTACAGACCACCCTCCCTAACCCAGGAACCCCACTCGGCCTTCCTGAGAACACTGGAAAATATGAAGGTCTCTCCAAACACCATTATATTGGGCGACTTCAACTACCCAAACATAGACTGGGAGCATTACTCTAGCTCCAACACCCTAGCCCAAAGGTTCCTAGAATTTATAAACTAAAATGCTATGGAACAACTTGTTACCACTCCCACAAGAAGGGAAAACATACTGGACCTGATCATCACCAACATGGGGACTCTATGCACCAGACCAGAAGTGCATCCCTCACTGGTAAGATCAGACCATAAACTAATCTCACTGGATATTCACATCCCGACACCACCCCCTGCCCAGAAAACCACAGTGAAAAACTTCTCTAAAGCAAATTTCACACTCCTCAAAACTGAGGTGGAATCCTTCAAAGCCCCCGGGCCTGTGGAAAATATGGCCCAGACCACAGAATCCTTTATAAACGCATTCTATGAACACCTTCAGGAATGCATGGATCATGCGATCCCAAATAAAACCAAGATCCAATCCTCCAAAGGCAGACGTCCTGTCTGGTGGACCCCAGCCATAAACAAACTATACAATAGAAAGAGGAAGCTACTAAATGATAGAGCAAAATTCCAAAAAGGGAAGGCATCTCTGATCAGTATTAGCAAAAAACTACGGGCACTCATAAAATCGTCTAAGGCCAGCTTCGAGAAAAATTGCACAGGACACTAAGGATAATCACAAGGCTTTCTTTAGTTATGTTAAGAACCTGGGTGGTAATTCCCAGATATGCTCAGAATTAGTCCAAAATGACAAAAATACACGAACCCACAGACATTGCCAACATCCTAGCTGACAGGTTCAGCGCAAACTTCTCCCCTCCCCACCAAAAGGGCAAATATCTATCCCAGCAGAGTGCTGCCCCCCTGACATCTCGGATGCTCAGGTAAGAGCCGCCCTCTCCAAAGCAAAAAACACAGCATCAATGGGACCAGACGGTGTCCCAGGATGCGTCCTACAGGAACTCCAAGAAGAGCTAAACCCAAACATAAAACTACTGTTCAATCTCAGCCTTACTACAGGATATGTACCCAAAGAGTGGCGTACAGCAACTGTGGTCCCTCTCCACAAAGGTGGTGCCTCAACGGATCCTGGAAACTATCGCCCCATAAGCCTGACTAGCTTGGTCTGCAAAGCTATGGAAAGGATCATCATGGACCTCATAAATAAAGATATTGGGGACCTACAGACACTGGATCCTACCCAGTTTGGCTTTGTTAAGGGCAGATCCTGCCTCTTAAACCTGGTTGATTTCTTTGAAACAGTCACCAAGGCCATTGACGAGGGAAGGTGGTCCACACAGCCTACCTGGACCTCGCAAAAGCCTTCGATACAATACCCCACTCGGGCATTATAGATAAGCTCACCAGCTTAAATATAAACCCCTATGTCACTAGATGGGTTGCAAACTGGCTCAAGGACAGAACCCACATGGTTAGAATTGCTGGAGCCATGTCAGACTCCAAACCAGTTACAAGTGGCATCCCACAAGGCTCAGTCCTGGGACCTCTTTTGCTCAGTATATATTTCTCGGAGGTACAGGCCAACACGGAAGGACTGTGGCTGACCAAGTTCGCAGATGACTGCAAACTGGGCACCATAATCGACTCTCCAGCCGACACAAGCATCCTCCAAAAGGGCCTCATAGAAACAGACAACTGGTGCCAGAGCCATGGCCTCAAGCTAAACGCCAAAAGTGTATAGTCATCCCCTTTGGCAAAAACAAAGTGCCCACAAATTACCACATAGGTGGTAATCCATTAAGTACAGAAGAAGTAATTAGGGACCTGGGGACCCAAGTTGATAGCAATCTCTCATTTGACAACCACGTGGCCAAAGTGGTTAGAAAAACATTTTATATAGCCCTCCTAATCATGAAGGGATTCACATCTAGATCAGGGGAGGTCATCGTGCCTCTTTACTCATCCCTCATCAGGCCCATAATTGAGTACAATGCCCCTTTTGGGATGTACCTTACCAGACACCTGCAGCAACTGGAAAGACACCAAAAGTACCTCACCAAGAGGATCAAAGGGCTCAAACAGATGCCATATGCTGCCCGGTTAAAGAAACTCCAGCTCTACTCAGTGGCATACCGCCTGTTCAGAGGCGATCTGTGCCTGACGTATAAAGCCATGTCCAACCCGAATTAATGGACATGCTGCACCTCAGAAAATCCAAATCCTATCGAGCTACACGCTCGAGAGACTTGAACCTCAGCACTGAAATAAATAGGACATGCTGGAGGGACAGATTCATAACCCAGAGGCTCCCTTCACTCTGGAATAAAATCCCAGTCCAGGTTAGGCAGAGTCCCTCATTGACTCTCTTCAAGAGGAATCTTGATGAGTGGATGGGAGATCGTAGGTTTACCCGGGTATCACTTCTGTGTCACTGTTAGACAGAGGCACAGTATACTAACCTCAAAAAGGGCATAGCAAAATTAATTTAAAATGGGTGGCGAAAGCCAAACACATTCTGGCTAGGCTTATAAATGCCCTAGGGCAGATAGCCTAGTATGAACCTATGAACCTATGAAGTCAGGATACAACACACATACAAGGAAAATTATCTACCTTGTGTTGATTAGCCATGAAAGGCAAGGTATTAGAGTATGAGGTAGTGAAGAGGGTAGAATACTACTTGTGTCACTGCTCTGACATTGCCTTCTTGTGAGTAACTTGGAACAGCACCAACAGTTGGAAAAGTGTCATCTAAAGATTGTCAGACAGGGAATTAGCCACTCAGGCAATACAGACAGAATGATGACAAAAGAAAACACACTATCATTTCAGTTACTTGTCTACAGATAACAGTGGAATCAAGTACAAATAATGCATACAGTTGTAAGGTAGAAAGAGAAATAAAACTGCTTAAGAGCATATCATACAGTGCAACCAATAAATCACCAACATGTAGCATGTAGTATGTAGCATGTAGTATGTATAGCAGGAAATGCATGAGAGCAGCACAAAGTACAATATGAAGTTAAAGGAATGGATGAGTGTGACTCAGACCTCTCAACTGTCCAGATTTTTGCAAAATGCTCAAATTTTCATCTGATGTTTCTGGTCTGTTCTTCATAAAATTTGCAGTTTTCCTCCAAATCAATGAAGATCAAAGTCACTAAATAATGACATATATTTGAGCTCAGACTTCTTAACCTTCAGAAAATGCACAATAACACAAACTGTGTTATTCTAGCAGCTTTCCGAGTTTATATGAGCAATGTAGACTATAAAACAAAAGGAACTGAAGACTGTCTACTCATGTGTGAACCCTTTAGAAGAAGTATGCATTTTTACAGAGCAATTATCAGGTAAGAAAACCATCACATTTAGCTAGTATTCAGAGATCAGTTTAAACATGAAAAAGAAACGACTGTTTCTACTACTGTTTGAAACTTGCATCTTTTAGATACGTTCTACAGAAGCTAGGGCATTTGTCACATAAAATCATTGTAGATAGCTAGCATTCTGAATTCAGCACAAAATAAAACATGAAGTGAAATTAACTGAAAACTCTGTTTACCAATGTTTTAACTTTGCACTGCTCAGATGCTTTCCTGCAGGGTATTAGCAAGTCAGATCATAACATTCCTGAAAAGCTAGTTTCTCTGAGGATAAAAAGGACAGTTGAAACTAATGAATGACTGAGGGCTGTTGTGAGTACAACTGCAATTTGAGAAGGAATCTGCCTAACACCTCTGAAGGTTCCTGTAAGCACCCTCCCCCAACCCCTGCAGGCAAAGTTGGGACATGCCCAGAAAGCCAGACTGAAAATGTAAACAAAGATCAGAATCAAAACAAAAAATCCCTGGGATTGTCCCATTAAAAGTCCACGTTTGCACTTTTCCAGCCTTTTCTGTAATTAGTCTACTCCAGATACAGATTTTCTGTATCCAGGACTGTCGATAAGCATCTGAGCCCTCCCCCCCTCCCCATCAGCCTTTCTGTTTTGGAGGGAAGCCTTCTAGCTTATCACTGGGTGTGGAAAGCACTAGGTAGCCTATCTACCACAAGAGTGGTTTCTGGCCCAGAAATTGTAGTTTCCTGGCCGTTTGGGCAGTTTTTCCATTTCTTTCAACTTTCTGGTTTAAAAGCCCATGTTTGCACTTTTCCCACCTTTCCTGTAACTAGTCTAGTCCAGATACAGATTTGCTGTATCCAAAACTGTTTGTAAGCTTCTGTGCAGTGCCAAAGTCTGCTCTTCAATTTTTCCCTTAGACCTGCTAGTTCTCTCCTTTCCTGCACTTTTACTAGCTTATTACTCTAGCACTTTACCAGAATTCTTGTAGCAATTATTGTAGCACACGAAAGTGCTACCAGCACTAAACGTTCTACAAGGAAACACCTCCAGTACTTATTATTAATGTCCACCCCTCCAGGCATGTCTAAAGGTCAGTTCCCTGTGCTTTCTCCAATTAACCTGGTAAACCTGGGCATCCTAAGGCAATGTAGCAACTGCCTCATGTACACTGACAACCCTCTCCTCTTACCTCCCAAGAGAGATGCACTTATATATCCAAATTGGAACCCATGCACTCTCCAGCCAAGACTGGAATAACTGGTTGAGAGGAGAAGGTCAACACTTGCACCACACCATATGGAGCACATAGCCCTCCAGAACACACACCAGCACTGCCTTCACATAAAAACACAAAGCACACACCCACCTTCAGGGAGGCTCTCAATAAAAATTTACCGAAACAGCAGAGACCTCCAAGGGAGAAATGCACTTGACCACAACAACACAACACTAATCACGAGACACATAACTCTCCTAAACAGTGTGCCACTCAACCAAAGCCCCTAAGGCAAAACAGCATGCCCAACGCACTAGTCATAGGTGACTCGATAGTGAGGCACACCAATGTCCCACTCACTAGGTTGAATAAGGAGAAAGTAACAGTCAGCTGCCTGTCAGGTGCCAGGATCCACCACATAATGCACACTCTCAGGTCCCTCAACAACAGGTACAAATATGACTCTGTCATTATACATGTGGGTGTGAATGACCTGAGAAGTACACTCCTGGACTACATGAAAAGAAACATGGAGGAGCTCTTGGATTATGTAGAGCAGGCGTGTATGACCCTAGCCCTGAGCAGCATCCTACCATCACCCAGAATGATACCACAGTACAAGCAGAAAATGATTGAGTTCAACAATTGGCTAAGTTTCTGGTGTCATTCTAAGGGGATCCAATATCTGTCTGCCTGGGATGACATGATTGACAGACCTTGATGCTTTGCCACAGATGGCCTGCATCTGTCATCCTTGGGCTTCTGGATACTGGCCAAGGCTCTTGCCATCCCTATAGTGCCTTTTTTAGGTGGTGTTCCAAAGGCCAAATTACCACTGTAACAGCTACAAACAAATGCAATCTGAGAGTCATGCTGCTCAATGCTAGAAGTCTAAATCTCAAAATGTACTCACTCGAAGCACTCCTTAAAATGGAGAACATCAACATTTGTGCTGCAATAGAGACCGAAGCTCCAAAGGCAGTGGTGTTTCCATATTCATAAAAGATGCACACACCTCCAGACTTGGTAGCCCAACATATTGCATCAGAGATACTTCAGGTGCAGCTAACATTGGGTAAGACAGCGATTCAGGTCATAGCCTGCTATACACCCCCAACCATGTCCAAGATTCACACTCCATGTTCCTAAGCACCTTGGAGAATATTAGGGTCCAACCTAACATTCTCATACTGGGCAACTTCAACTACCCCTCCATTAACTTAGAAAACTATTAATGTACCAATACACTTGCCCAATGTTTCCTGGAATTCATTAATTCCAATGCCCTGGACCAACTCATTCTTACTCCCATTAGAGGTAGCAACATCCTTGACCTGGTCATTACTAACATTGGTGATTGTTGCAATACACTAATAGTCAACTCCTCCCTGGTTAGATCTGACCACAAACTAATCACCTGGGAAATCCACAACCCCCACCACAAAGGTAACCACCATGAAAAACCTCTTCAAAGTTAACTTTGGGCTCCTAAAAACAGAGGTGGCTAACTTCACGGCACCCATGCAAATGGAGAATAGTTGCATGACCGACGAACTATATATCAATGCACTGTATGAATACATACACAAATGCATGGATCTCACCATACCCAATAGAAACAAGACACTGTCCTCCAAAAAAAGGAAGCCAATCTGGTGGTCTCCTGCCATAAACAAACTCTACAACAGAAGGAGGAAACTGATGTGGAATAAGGTGAGGTCCCAAGACAGGAAAAACTCCCTTATCAGCCTCAACAAAAAATTGAGATCCCTTATCAAATCCTCTAAAGCTAGCTATGAAAACAGAATTGCAAAAGATAGTAAAGACAAACACAAGGCCTTCTGTAATTATGTAAAGAATCTCCATGGCAATGCCCAGATTTGCTTTGAGCTACTCCACAGTGGTACCTCCTATACCGAGCCAACAGATATTGCCAATATACTGGCCAACAGATTCAGTGCCAACTTTACTCCTCTCCCCCCCTCAAAGGACCAATCACAATACCAGTAGATTGCCAGGCACACAGTATTACTGCTGCACAGGTTAAAACAGCCCTGTCCAAGGCCAAAAATACAGCTTCTATGGGATCTGACAATATCCCTGGCTGTGTTCTGCATGAACTACAGAGTGAACTGGCACCTCACCTGTGTGCCCTGTTCAATCACAGCCTCACCTCAGGCTTTGTCCCTACCGAATGGCGCACTGCTACAGTCATCCCTCTCCACAAAGGAGGAGAGAATACAGACCCTGGGAACTATTGCCCCATTAGCCTGACAAGTCTAATATACAAAGCTATGGAGCGCATCATCATGGACCTAATAAACAAGTATATAGGGAATCTCCAAACTCTGGATCTCACACAGTTTGATTTTCTGAAGGGTAGATCATGCCTGCTCAACCTGGTCAACTTCTTTGAGTCAGTCACAAGAGCTGTGGATGAAGGCAAGCCTACCTTGATCTGGCCAAGGCCTTTGATACCATTCCCCACTCAGGAATCATAGAAAAACCCAGTAAGCTAGGGATCAACACCTATATCACTAGGTGGGTTGCAAAGTCAGTAACAGATAGAACCCACAGTGTGAAAGTAGCTGACTCCAAGTCAGACTGCCAACCAGTCACGAGTGAAGTCCCACAGGGTTTGGTCCTGGGTCGTCTCCTGTTTGGTATCTACTTCTCTGATATCCAGACCAACATGAAGGGACTCTGGCTGACAAATGTCACAGACAATTGCAAATTGGGAGCTATTATTAACTCCCCAAGTGATGTTGACATCCTACAGAAAGGCATCACTGAGACCAACGACTGGTGTCAGAACCATGGCCTTAAGCTCAATGCCAAAAAATGTGTCGTCATCCCCTTTGGGAAAAACCCCGTTCCCATGAACTACCACATTGATGGTAATCCACTGAACACAGAAGGCATTATAAGAGATCTAGGAACACAGGTTGACAGCAACCTCTCTTTTGACCACCACATTGCCACTGTGGCCAGAAAGTCCTTCTATGTGGCATATCTCATTACTAAAGGTTTTGCATCCAGGAAGAAAGAGGTCATTGTCTCCCTCTATTCTTCCCTCATTAGGCCAATCATCAAGTACAATGAACCATTTGGTATGTACCTCACTAGATACTTGCAACAACTGAAGAGGCTGGAAAAGTACCTCAAAGAGTATCCTAGGCCTTAAACACTTGTCCTATATGGACAAACTCAAAAACTCCAACTATTCTCTGTCTCATATCACCTACTTAGAGGCAATCTCTGCTTGACTTACAAAACCATGTTTGACCCAGCTCTGTTAGAAATGCTACATCTAAAGAAATCCCAATCCCTCCACACCACATGCTCCAGGGACCTCAACCTCATTACCACAATCAACAGAACAAGATGGACGGACAGGTTCATAACCAGAGACTGCCCATGCTATGGAATAGACTTCCCATACATGTCGAACAGAGCACCTCACTGGCCCTCTTCAAGAGAAATCTTGATGAGTGGTTGGGAAATAGAAAATTCACCCTGGAGATCACTCCAGTGGCTCTATTCGACAGACGCCCTGGGAACTAAGGTTGTGTGGCACGATGCCAGGGTAATCCTATGGGCTAGGCTTGTAAAGGCTCCAGGGCCATTAGCCTATTACACACCTATGACCCTATGAACTTATGATGGGAAAAGAAATGAAGCATGAAATATGATTTTAGAAAAAGGATAATGTACCCATGGAAACAATTAAAAGAAAATAAAAAAGGCAATAAAAGACAGAAGGAAATATCTGAAAACTTTTATGAAGAAGAGTTTTTTTTGTGGAAAATTATATTAGACAACTTACAAGCAAAAAGGAATATGAAACATAAGGGGATGGAGGAAACAAATTGCGTTGACTGTAGTGAAGAAGAAACAACAAAACAGTGGCCTCAGTTCCAAGAGACTTGCTCTTTTTTTCTCTTTTTTCTTTTCCTTGTCAGGCTGACAGCAAGCGTTTTGGAATCTGGTCCCCATAGTAAGCCTGCTTGTAGATAGGCTACTGAAGTAAGTCACTTGCACTGAAAGCAGGTCTTTTGGAATTAGGTCAACGCTCTACTACGCTAAATCTAGGCGCTAAACCAAAGATAGCCCAAAGTAATATAGAGCGTTTTTTACCGCTCCCAGTGCAGAATCAGCATGTCATGAGAGGCAGGTCCGACAGCAGAGGGAGAACGAAGAGGAAGCATTCGGGGGAACAACAGGACCGGAGAGGACGCATGAGAGATGGAGCAGTTTAGTAGTTAACCTCTCTAACTACACACTGACATCAACAGACTATGACTTGTTGAATCATGGTCTCAACTACATCCCTGCTCAGGTCAGTAACCTATCCGAAGTTCTCACAGACTTGAGACTTTTTATTCGAAATATATCTTTGAAGTTGTTTTTCAGTAAGAACAGTAGCATTGATGGTTCTGCCAATAACACTGTGAACACTGTTTTTAAAAAGAAGAGTGTGTTTACGCCAGCACCACCGCCTGTTGTGGAATGTTTTCTGAAGATTTGTGAAGGAGAATTTTACAAGTATTATTATGACTATAAACACACTGCCATGTTTTTCAACACTTATACTAAAGAATGGGACAGTATTTATTCCTTGAAACGAGCAGGTGATTTAATTGTAAAATCTGCTGACAAAGGAGGTGCCATAGTTTTACTAGACACTGATGTTTATATTAGTGCCATGCTAGATTTGCTGAATGAAGCGGCTACTTACAAACCAATAAGTTATACAGAGTTTGAGAAGGTTGTTTATACAGTACATCAAGAATTATATGACTATGTAATGTGTAGACAAATAGATTATGATCTGTATCAATACTTTTTCATTGAGAAGCCCAAAATACCCTACATTAAAGGCTTACCTAAAATACACAAGGGCCTTTTTCCACCTCCTATGAGACCCATTGTGGTAGGCCAGGGATGGGTTACTGAGACACTATCTGTATACTTAGAGAAAAAACTCAGACCCTTGGTCTCTGACACTAGCTCAATTCTGAAAGACACTTATGAACTTTTAGAGCATTTAAACAATTTCTCCAAAGACACAACAGAAGAGTATGTTTTTGTGACTCTAGATGTGAAGAATTTGTTCACTTCTATACCGAATACGTTTGGGTTAGAAGCTCTAAGGTTTGTTATAAATAGGAGTCACAAGTTTAGCACAAGTGAAGAAACTTTACTATGTGCGATTATGGAGCTTGTGCTCACAAACAATGTTTTCAAATTCAGGGACCAGTTATATTTACAGCAGTGGGGGGTAGCCATGGGCACCCCCTGCGCTAACACATACGCAAATTTAGTAATGTTATATTGGGAGAAGACTTTTCTCTTTACTCATGACAGCTTTAAGAGAATTAGTCTTTATAAAAGGTTTGTGGATGATGTACTTTTGTTTTGGCATGGCAGTATAGATGAACTTTTTTCCTTTGTTCAGTATTTGGAATCAAACACAGATTTCTTAAAATTCACAGTGAACCATTCACCTCACAGTATAGACTTTCTAGATATAACTATTTCTAAGGGTGTACGGCATACAATTGAAACAACTGTTTTTAGGAAAGAATGCTGGAGGAACACACTACTTCAGTATAATAGCATGCACCCCAGGTTTGTCTTTGATAGCATAGTCAAAAGCCAGTTTATCAGAATCAGAAGACTGTGTAAAACAGATGATGAACTACACAAACAGGGCACATTTTTGGAAGACTGCTTCATTGACAGGGGCTATGATGCAGTGAAAGTACAGGATATTAAAGATAATATTTTATATGATAGGAAAACAGTGAGAGAAATGTTAGAGCCAACAAACATTCCAGTTATTCTAGAAGGATTTTTGACAGTTCTAGAGTAAGACTCAATTTGAGATACACTAGTGATATTAAACATATTAGAGATGTTGTTTTCAGGAATTGGCACATTCTCTTAACAGATTCACGAATAGCAGAGCTAGTAGGTCCTACACCTTCTTTTACTTATCGCAATAGTAAAAATCTTAGTAGGTTACTATGCATTGAACCGTGTAGCTCTAATAAGAGATCTAGAGCTCCCAATGACAAGAGATTAGGCACATTTCCCTGTATGAAATGCAGCATATGCATTATGATCACGAATTATCAATTTTTTGAACATCCTACATTAACTTTCAAGTTCGAACCACATTTTTTAGCTACATGTGATGATAGGAACTTGATATATTTGGCTACCTGCCAAACATGCAGAGCATTTTATGTTGGAATGACAACTAGGACTCTAAAGGAAAGGATACAGGAACACGTCAATGACATTAAGAAATGTGATACTAAGAATGCCTTAGCAAAACATATTATGAACAATCCAGGACATTCCTTTGTCTTCAGAGTCCTACAGGTGGTTACACCCTGTGTGAGAGAGGGAGACATTTTTAATGGTTTAGAGCAAGTTGAGCTTTCCTGGATCTTTAGGCTTAAGGCTCAATATGACCCAGGACTAAATCAATACGTGAGTGTAAGGGCTCCACTGAAAGCACGTAGTACTAAATAAAGGTTTACTATAGTTATTTTGGAAGCATGACCTATTTTCTGGTAGGCACCCTGACAGTAACAGAATGCCTCTCATGGTCAAGCAAGCCATGGTGAACAATGTTAGGGGTTCACCTATTTTTGTCTAGTATAACACAACATTTATATTATGTTTTGTCCTGGGAATACATATATATATATTTTTGAGTTGTATTTTTAAGTGGCTTTTTTATCGCATATTTGCATTCTATGTACAAATGCATTGATATTTAACATATAAGATAGTAGTATAATCTATATCTTGTGTTTAATGTTGCTCTTGCTGCAATGGTTTTAAATTGTTTTAAATTGCTTCATCTGTTTAATTGCTTGATTGATTAAGTATACTGTTTAATTAAAGAGGAATTACTTAGTATATATATATATATATATATATATATATATATATATATATATATATATGCACAGCCTAGTTGAATACTTTTGTTAAGGATCTGAAGAAGGGTGTTTGATACACGTGAAAGCGCTTGTCCGAAAATAAATCATTCCATTTATTGTGGTATTCAGACTCCAGTGTGTTACTTCATTCATCTATCTTTTGTATTTCCTTTGGAGCAGACCTTTGGGTAACAGCGACTTTGTGTCTTTACTAGCTATTTAAGAGTGGCTTATACAGTGTCCACAAATACATATGCAAGTACTATAAGAGCTTAAATATCTATAAACAACACCAGCCACAACTAAAAGGTTTAAATATATTTAACAATAAATAATAACAGAGCAAGACAATACTGAATAACCCAATACATTGACAACAGAGTTCAGACTCACAGGAAATACTTTAAAACAACATTGCAAGACAGTCTCACATAAATACAGAAAACATCTAGACTGATCTTACTATTTTCCTATCTCTCTATAACAGATACTATGATCTACCTCTTACTTACACAGCAAGGTAAATACAGATGAGAAGTGCCGAAGAGATATTTACAGGTCAAGACACGATACAAAATGCACAGATTTTCTCTCTGAGATAGTTCTTAAATTACTATCAAACATTTCTGCTGGGTCATCTCAGATTACATCACTTTTGTCACCTCTGCCTTAGTTCCCAGGCTAACAGGAACCAACAGAATTTAACACATCTCTGTCAAAAATACTTATCTCTTAGAAGCTTGCCTGAAACTGGAAGTTGTAAAACAATTAACACTTTTACATTTTAAACCTAGTAATTATTTTTGTCTTACGACAGTAGAAAGTAACTCTAGCTGTAGACATTCTGTACTCTAGCTGTGGTAAACACAATCATAAAACTCTACTTATTTTTTCAGAGTTTGCAAGTTAACTCTGTATGTCCCAATTTCTACTATGAAAACATACATTTGCACAGGCATATAGTCCATATACATTTCTGCTCTTTTCCAGCAAGGTGCACTGTGGTTAAATTTTTGAAGCTCAGCACATAACATCCAGGTTACTTGCATTTGTAGGCAAGCCTATGGATCAAATTAAAATTTACAAAAACATAGAATTATTTACTAAATTCTAGCTAGCTGAGCTGGTTTCACATTTCTCTCCCTCCCACGAGAACTCAAGCTAGTTTTTCAAATGACCCTTGAGAAATGTTGCTTGAGAGGGTCAATTCTATCTGGGAATATCTTACCCCATTCCCTGTCTTCACAGCCCATCTGCATTGGCATTGCTAACCCCACTGTGGTGCTGCACTGACATATCATATCATATGCTTGCAATCCTAGGCTCCACCTTAGTAATTTGGCATTTTGCTGGCTGGCTCGATGTAGCCATGTCAAGGGATTGTGGTCTGTAACTACAGTGAATTTCCTTCCATACAGATAACTTGAAGTTTATGCAGTGCACACACTATGGCTAGACATTCCTTTTCTACAGCTGCATAGCATTCCTCCTTGGGTTAGAGCCTACAAATGAGATAAACCACTGGGTGCTCTTCTCCCTCTGAAGAAATCTGGATAAGTACAGTCCCCACCCCATGGTTTGAAGCATCCACTTGCACAAGTAAATTCTTTGCTGTAATCTGGACCTAACACAGAGGTCCTCTCAAAGCTCCTTTAAGCTTTAGGAATGCCTGCTCACATGCTGGGGTCCACACTACCTTATCTGGCCATTTTTTTCCTTGTCAGGTCTGTGAGGGGAGCAGCTATGGTACTATAATTGGGGATGAACTTTCTGTAGCACCTTGCTGTCCCTAAAAATGCCCTCACCTGCTTTTTGGTAACAGGTACAGGGTATGCCTGAATGGCTTCTACATTGGCAGATTCTGGCCTGATCTTACCACTTACCACTCTATGTCCTAGGTAGGAGACCTCTGCCATACCCACCTGACATTTGCTGGACTTAATGGTCAACCCTGCCATCTGTAGTCTGCCAAGCACCTCCCTGACATGCTGAAGGTGCTCATGCCAGAAATGGCTGTAGATGGCAATATCATCTAGGTAAGCAAGGGTAAAATCTCATTCTCCTGCTAGGATATTATCTGCTAGCCACTGGAAAGTTGCTGGGGCATTTTGCATCCCAAAGGGCATATTTGTGAACTCATACAAACCAAAAGGAGTCACAAAGGCTGACATCTCTCTAGCACTGGGAGTCAAGGGCACCTGCCAGTAACCCTTGGTAAGATCAATAGTGGTAAGATACTTAGTCCCACCAAGCTGCTCTAAGGCTTTATCTGTCCTAGGCATGGGGTAAGCATCTGACTCTGTGTGACCATTTAATTTCCTGTAGTTCACACAAAACCTGGTGCTGCCATCATTCTTTGGTACCAGCACCACTGTGGAGGCCCAGGGACTGTTGGACTCTTGAATCACCCCTAGTTCCAGCATTTTCTGTATCTCCTCCCTCAGAGTCTATTTGATTCTCTCAAGCACCCTATAGGTGGCCTGCTTAATATGCATTTGGGGTCCTGTATCCACATGGTGCTGCACCAGATGGGTGCACCCTGGTTTCCCAGTGAACATATCCCCAAATTCCTGTAATACTGCTGGGATTTCTCAAACCTGGGTAGGGGATAGCTGCTGGGACATTGCTACCCCTTCCACTGAGGTGTCAGTCCGAGCCTCACTGAGGAGACCATTCACCAGATCCCCCATCAGACTCCTCCTGCAATCCACTGCAAATGCTCGGCTCAAGGGCCTCCCTATCATGGTAAGGCCTCATCATGTTAACATGGTACAATTTGTGCTCCTGCCTCCTGCCTAGCAGTTCTACCATGTAGTTAACATCACTGACCTTCCTTACCACCTTGTAGTGTCCCTCCCAAGCTGCCTGCAGCTTGTTATGTCTAACAGGAATGAGAATAATTACCTGCTGCCCTACAGCATACTCTCTAGCTCGAGCATTCCTGTCATACCAGACCTTTTTCTTTTGTTGGGCTTCTGCCAGGTTTTCCTGGGCCAAGTCCATGAGTCCCCTGAGCCTTGTCCTGAGGTTTAAGACATATGCCACAAAAGACACCTTGTGGGATTCACACTCACCCTCCCACTCATCTTGAATTAAATCTAGAGGTCCCCTCACCCTATGTCCATACAACAATTCAGAGGGTGAAAAGCCTGTGGATTCCTGGGGCACCTTTCTGTAAGCAAACAGCTGGGGCAAATATTTGTCTCACTCCCTTTTAAACTGGTCTGCAAATGCCCGTAGCATGGTCTTGAGTGTAGAGTTTAACCTCTCACCAAGACCATTAGTCTGGGGATGGTAGGAGGTGGTCTTTAGGTGCTTCACCCCACAGCACTTCCACAGACAAGCCAGCAGGTCTGACATGAAATTGGCACCCCTGTCAGTCAGTATTTCTTTTGGGAAACCTACCCTGCTGAAAATCTCTAACAAAGCATTTGCCACCTTTTTAGCCTCAATGACAGAGCCACTGTCTCAGAGTATCTTGTAGCATAATCTACTACCACTAGGATATACTTTTTCCCTGTGGAACTTGGGGTACTCAGAGGCCCCACAATATCCATAGCTAGCCTCTGAAATGGGTCCTCAATCACAGGCAAAGGCATCAAAGGGGCATTCACCTTGTATTTTGCCTTGCCTACTTTTTGGCACTGCTCACAGGTCCTGCAGTACCCTGTTACATCTCTGGAAATCCCAGGCCAATAAAAGTTCTGCATAATATGTCTCTTTGTACACTTTCTGTATATATTCAGCTGCTCTTACTGTAACTGTCTTAGTTGCTGTTCTGTGGGCTGTTATCTGTTCAGTTGTTCTTACTCTGCACTTATTACTGCCTGTTAGTAGCCTTCTAATTTAATGCCTTCTGCACATGTTTTTTAGTCATTTGTTAATTTAATTGCATTTAATTAAACTGTATTTGCTGTAATATTGATATACATGTGCTAGCCTGCACTGCATTTGAATTGTATTTACTGCTGTTTTAGCTTCTTTTCTGTAAAAAAAAAAAAAAAAATCCTAGCTTATTTCCTGCCTTTCCTGTAACTTATCCAGTCCAGATACAGACTTGCTGTATCCAGGTCTGTTTGTAAGCTCCTGAGCCTCCCAAGCCTTTCTGTGTTGGAGGGAAGCCTTCTAGCTTATCAGTGGGAGTGGTAAGCACTAGGTAGCCTATCTACCACAGGAGGAGAGGTTTCTGGCCCAGAAATGATAGTTTATTGGCCGTTTGGGAAGCTCTTCCATCTCTTTCAACCTTCTGATTCAAAAGCCTGTGTTTGTGCTTGTTTCCTGCCTTTCCTGGTACTAGTCTAGTCCAGGTACAGAGTTGCTGTATCCATGACTCTTTGTAAGCTTCTGAGCCCCCCCCCCAAGCCTTTCTGTGTTGGAGGGAAACCTTCTACCTTATCAGTGGGAATAGTAAGCATCAGGTAGCCTTATCTACCACGAGAAGAGTGGGTTTTGGCCCATAAATTGTAGTTTATTGGCCGTTTAGGCAGTTTTCCATCTCTTTCAACTTGCTGGCTTAAAAGCCTGCGTTTGCGCTTGTTCCCCACCTTTTCTGTAACTAGTCTAGTCCAGGTACAGATTTGCTGTATCCAGGACTCTTTGTAAGCTTCTGAGCCCCCCAAGCCTTTCTGTGTTGGAGGGAAGCCTTCTAGCTTATCAGTGGGAGTGGTAAGCATTAGGTAGCCTATCTACCACAAGAGGAGTGGTTCCTGGCCCCGAAATTGTAGCTACTGGCCGTTTGGGCAGTTTTTCCCATCTCTTTCATCTTTCTGGTTTAAAAGTCGCACTTGCGCTTGTTTCCCACCTTTCCTGTTACTAGCCTAGTCCAGATACAGAGTTGCTGTATCCAGGACTGTTTGTAAACTTCTGACCCCCCCCAAGCCTTTGTGTTGGAGTGCAGCCTTCTAGCTTATCAGTGGGAGTGGTAAGTACTATGTAGCCTGTCTACCACAAGAGGACTGGTTCTTGGCCCAGGAATTGTAGTTTATTGACCATTTTGGAAGTTGTCCATCTCTTTCAACTTTCTAGTTTAAAAGACCACATCTGCGCTTGTTTCCCATCTTTCCTGTAACTAACCTACTGGAAAGCACTAGAAAGCCTTAAACTGATATAAGCCTTCTAGCTTAAAAGAGAGACTTTGGAGTGATTGAGTATCAGTTTTCTGTATTTTCTTGCTGTACTTAACTGTTTTCCACCTAAACGCTGATTCTCCAGCACTTATTGTGATTTAAAAGCTTGTTTTTTTTTTCACATATTGTATTTATTTGACTGCCTGCACTTTTAAAAAGTTGTTTTTTGTTTAAATAAATTGTTTAACTGCTGTAGGCTACACACTAAAGTGCAACAGCCTTTTCTGATCGCTTGTAGTCATTTAAAGCTGTTTTAAGTGTACTTTTTACTGTTTTTGCCTTATCTTTTAAAAAAAATAAATAAATACATTTCTTGTTTCCTGCCTTTCTAAGCTAGTATAGTCCAGTTTTCAGGCTAGTGCTGAATTCAGGGCTGTGTTGCAAGTTTCTGAGTTGCCCATACCTTACTTGGATAGAGGGAAGTTTCTCTGTTCACCTGTGAGAGAGGGGAACTTTGAGCAGTCATCTGTCCCTGGAGAAGTGGTTCCAGCCCATAAGTTAGTAGTTTAAAAAATGCGTTGCATGGTTTTGTGGGCTGGGCAGCACCGGTTAGCTAGAGTTAAATTATTTCCGGCTCCACTAAGTCTCCTCTTCAGCTTTTCACTTGAAACTAGTCTAACTCTCAACCTAAGCACTCAAAAAGCATCCTACAGTCCAGCACTTGCTCAGTCCTAATAGCAAGCACTAATATACCACGACACTTGACTGCCCAGCAGGGCAAGGCTCTTTATCCACCCCTCACCAACCAAGCAACTAAGCAGCTCACCCTACTATTCAGGCATGACCAAAGGGCAGCTTCAGGTGTACTCTCCAGTCCAGTTGGTGAATCTGGGTATCCTGAGGCAATGTTACAACTGCCTCATGTACACAGACAGCCCTCTCCTCCTACCACAAAACACTAACATATGTGAGAGATGCAATTATGCAGCCAAACTGGAGGCAAAGGTATTTCCACCCAAGACTGGAACAGACAGTCATGAGGAGAAGGTTAACACTTGCACCACACCTCCAGCCTCACATAGACCTACGAAACCAGCACTGGCAAAAAATACACATAAATACATGAAATCATACTCAGAGGCTCTAAATAAAAACCTGCAAAAGCATCAGAGAGCTCCAAAGGAGACACCCACAAAACCTGTACCTCCCGTCACAAACCAGACAACACATAAAACACAAAATCAATGTGCCGCACAATCACAGCCCTTAAGGCGAAATAACATACCTAAAACACTAGTAATAGGTGACTCAATAGTCAGGCACACTGACGCCCCACTCACTAGGCTGGACAAGGAGAAGGTTACTGTTAGCTGCCTGTCGGGAGCCAGAATCCACCACATAACAAAAGCACTCAGGTCACTCCAGAACAAGTACAAATATGACTCTGTCATTGTTCATGTTGATGTGAATGACCTGAGCCATACCTCCCTGGGCTACATGAAAAGAGACATGGAAGAGCTCTCTGCTTATGTAGCCCAGGCGGGTATGACCCTGACCCTGAGTAGCATCCTGCCCTCACCAAGAATGATACCTCAGTATAAAGAAAAAATGATCAATTTCAACAATTGGCTAAGCTTCTGGTGTCATTCAAAGGGGATCCAGTGTCTGTCAGCCTGGGATGACATGCTCGACAAGCCGTGTTGCTTCGCAAGAGACAGCTTGCACCTATCACCCCTTGTTTTTCAAATACTGGCCAAGGCGCTTGCTGCCCCCATAGTGCCTTTTTTAGGCAAGGCTCAAAATTCAAACCCACCTCCGTAAACAGCACAAGTAAAAAATTGAGGGTTATGCTACTCAACACCAGGAGTTTAAATCTCAAAATGTATGTGCTCAAAGCACTCCTAAGTATGGAGAACGTTCACATCTGTGCAGTAACTGAAACCTGGTTCAATGCTCCAGAGAGCACTCCAGCACTACTGGGCTACAACTCATACTACACATTTGGCCACAGAACACGGACCGAAACACCAAAGGAGGGGGTGTATCCATATTCATCAAGGATACCCACACCTCCAGGTTAGTGGCACAGCATGATACCTCTGAGATCATCCATGTGCAACTAACATCAGGCAAATCTGCAATGCAAATTGTGGCCTGCTACAGATCACCCTCCATGACCCAGGACCACCACTCCACCTTTCTGGAGACACTGGAAAACATGAAGGTCCTACCAAATACCCTGATCTTGGGAGATTTCAATTACCCTACCATTAACTGGGAAAACTACTTGAGTACAAACTCCCAGGCTCAGCGCTTCCTGGAATTTATCAACTCAAATGCCCTGGATCAGCTGGTAAACTTCCCTACCAGAGGCCACAACATATTGGACCTGGTCATCACTAACATGGGTGACAGGTGCTCCGTACCGGAGGTCAACCCGTCACTGGTTAGATCAGACCATAAACTAATCACCCTGGATGTCCACACCCCCCACCACCCCCAACTAAGGAAACCACAGTGAAAAACTTTTCTAAAGCAAACTTCACCTTACTTAAGGCAGAGGTGGTAAGTTTCACAGCCCCCACGCTAAAGGATAACACTGCCCAAGATGCAGAATCCTTTACAATTGCACTCTATGAGTGCCGACAAGGATGCATGGATCGTGCCATCCCTAGCAAAAGCAAGACTCACTCCCCTAAGAGAAGGAAACCAGTCTGGTGGACCCCTGCCATAAACAGGTTATACAACAAAAGGAGGAAACTAGTTCAGAAAAAAAGCAAATCCCAAGAAGGAAAGACATCCCTGATCAGTATCAGTAAGAAACTAAGGTCCCTCATAAAATCATCCAAGGCTAACTTAGAAAGAAAAATAGCCAAGGATTTGAAAGATAACCACAAAGCCATCTTTAGCTATGTCAAGAATCTAAGTGGCAACTCGCAGATATGCTCTGAGACAGTGCAAAATAGCACAAAATATACTGAACCTACTGATATTGCCAACAAACTGGCAGATAGATTCAGTGCAAGCTTCACCTCCCTCTCACTTTCAAAAGGCCCACAACAATACCAGAAAAGTGTACTGTCCCAGAAATCACAGAAGCACAGGTGAAAACAGCCCTTTCAAAAGCCAAAAGCGCAGCATCAATGGGGTCAGATGGTGTCCCAGGCTGCGTCTTGCACGAACTACAGAACGAACTAACCCCCCACCTAAACACGCTTTTCAACCTCAGCCTCTCCACAGGCTATGTGCCCATAGAATGGCGCACAACAATGGTTATTCCACTCCACAAAGACTGACCCTGGTAACTATCGCCCTATATGCCTGACTAGCCTGGTCTGCAAGGCTATGGAGCGCATCATCATGGAACTCATTAACAACGACATTGGGAACCTTCAAACACTTGACCCAACCCAGTTTGGCTTTGTTAAAGGCAGACCATGCCTACTAAACCTGGTTGACTTCTTCAAGACAGTTACCAAGGCCATAGATGAGGAAAAGGTGGTTCACACAGTCTACCTTGATCTCGCCAAGGTGTTTGACACCATTCCTCACTTGGGTATTATAGAAAAACTCACCAGCCTGAACATAAACCCCTACATCACAAGATGGGTTGCCAACTGGCTTACAGACAGAAATCACATGGTAAGAAGAGCGGTCGGACTCTATATCAGTCACAAGTGGTGTCCTGCAAGGCACAGTTCTGGGACCCCTACTGTTCGACATATATTTCTCAGAAGTACAGGTAAACACAGGAGGACTATGGCTAACCAAGTTCGCTGATGACTGCAAACTGGGAGGTATAATTGACTCTCCGGCTGACACGGACATCCTCCAAAAAGGCCTTACTGAGACAGACACCTGGTGTCAAAGTCATGGCCTCCAGCTAAATGCCAAAAAATGCATAGTCATCCCATTTGGGGAAAAACAAAACACCTACGAATTACCACATAGGTGGCAGCCCCCTTAATACAGAAGAGGTAATAAGAGGTCTGGGGACCCAGGTAGATAGTAATCTCTCCTTTGACAATCATATTGCTAAAGTAGTTAGGAAATCCTTCTGTGTGGCCCATCTAATTACTAAGGGGTTCGCATCTAGAAATAAAGAGGGTATAGTGCCCCTCTACTCGTCACTCATCAGACCCATCATAGAGTACAATGCCCCATTTGGGATGTACCTCACAAGACAATTCCAACAGCTTGAAAGACCACAAAAGCACCTCACCAAGAGGATTACTGGCCTCAAACATATGTCCTATGCAGCCCGACTGAAAAAACTCCGGCTGTACTCAGTGGCATATTGCTTACTCAGAGATGATCTCTGCCTGACTTGCAAAGCCATGTCCAACTCAGAACTGATGGACATGCTCCACCTAAAGAAATCCAAGTCACAGCGAGCCACGTGCTCTAGTGAGCTAAACCTCGCCAAAACAATAAATAGAACATGCTGGAGGGACAGATTCCTGTCACAGAGACTCCCCATGCTTTGGAACAAAATTCCTAACTACATTAAGCAGAGCACCTCACTAACACTCTTCAAGAGAAGCCTTGACGAGTGGATGGGTAACAGAAAGTACACCCCTAGGATCACTTAATTGGCTCTGCTTGACAGAGGCTCAGTTAATTAATCAATGGGGAGGCGAAAGCTGACACACTCTGGCTAGGCTTATGAATGCCCTCGGGCAGATAGCCTAGTACCTACCTATGACCCTATGAATCTATGACCTGCAAAGGGAATATCATGGACTATGGCTAGAAGTGCCAGATGGTAGACTCTGGGCACCACCAACTGCTGTATTCTTTCACAATCTAGCCCTCCCTCAGGGGTCCACTCTCTATAACCCTTTGTCCCAGTATACAGGTTCCCCCTTCCCTTGAGAATCAGGTGCCTCAATAGCTACCTCCCTCAGGCCTTGTAATGTAGGGTCTGAGAACTGAGTCTGTCTTAACTCTCTCTCTTTGTAACCCCTCCCAGTTCCCCTTCCACAGAAAGTCTGGTATCCTCTGACAGCGGTGCCTCACTGTCAGCCTGGATACTACTATTCACCTCTGCCCTTGCAGTCACTCTGTCCAAGGGACCATCAGTACCCACAAGCAGCTGTGGCTCACCTTCAGTCTCACTGCTACAGGCTAGCTCCCTCCCTGAAGTAACCACCTCAACAGTCCTGGCTCCAAGTGCGTGGTCTGTCTGGGTCTCCCCCAGGCTACCAGACCCGCATGCTTGTCTCCAAGCCTGACTGCATGTAACTGCATGAACACATGGTACTGCATTATCAAAATCCTTCCCTATCAGGACATCTGCAGGGAAGTAGTTTGGTACCCTTGTTGCCTCAAGACAGCCTATTGTTGGCATTTTGCCATTCCCACTTACTGGCTCTCCCACCTTTTGTTCCCCATCTTGCCTCCATGGACATCTATATGCTACATGGCCCCACTGGTTGCATTTAAAACATTTAACCCTAGGTCCTGGATGTGTACTTGGACTAGTGGCTTTCCCTAGTACTGATAGACTCTGTTGCGGCAGTCTGGGCTGCCCACCATGTGTTCCCTTAGACCCATGAGCAGCACCGGGTGTCCCTTTCCTGTGCAGTGATGCCCTACTTGGTAGGTATAGGTCTCTCTTCTTCCCCAGCTCATCTAGAGTACTGCATTGTCTATCAGCTAACCAGATTTTCATGTCCTCTGGCAAAGTGCTAAGGGCTTATTCCCTCACCAAAAGGTCTGCCAGCCCTTCAAAAGTGGTGACCTGACATCCACTCACCCATCTATGAAAGTAAGTGCTTAGTTCAGCAACATATTCACACACACTTTCATCTGCCTTGCGTCTATGCTCACAAAGCTTTTTCCTATAAGCTTCAGGTGTTAACTTAAAAAATTCTAGCAAACTATTTTTTACAACATTATAATTGAAACAGTCATTATCAGACAGTTTGGAAAGAAGAGTTACACTTTACCATGGAGTAAGGGGGTCAGAGACCGTACCCAGAGCCCTTGGTTAACATCATACTGCTTACATAACCTCTCAAACATATGAATGAAACTATCAAAATTATCCCCCTCTGTAAATTGTGGAAGAAATTTACTGAACTTTGTTGCTTCTGGGGTTCAGTTACTCCTTTCCCCATTACCTCCATGACTCTGGCAAAGAGTCAGCATCTCCTTTTCATGTTGCCTCTGCCTCTCCTTCTCCTCAGCGTCCAGGCATATCATTTTCTCATTCTCCTCAACGTGCAGATGTCTCAGTCTCTCTGCTGTTTCTGTTTCCAAACGCTTGGCCTCCAACTCAAGCCTCTTTAACTCCAGATGGATTTTTTAGTCCTCTGTGGAAAGGTTGAGCTGTCTATTCTCTGAAGAGGAAGTAGATACATTTTGGAGAAGTATCTATGAAGATCCTGTGGAACATAACAAAGATGCTAAATGGATAGAAGAAGTAAAATAAAGAATAAGAAGTTTAATTAAAGATACAGGATATGAAATGGGATGAAATAACAACTAGAGAGACTGAAATAAAGTTGAGAAAAGCATCTAACTGGAAAACCCCAGGCCCAGACGCATTACCTAACTTTTGGCTTAAAGTATTAACTTCTTTGCACAATGATTTAGCCATGAGTAAGAACTATTTATATATGCACCCCGAACACACACCACACTGGTTAACAACAGGAAAAACAATGCTCTTACTTAAGAGTGAACCTGCAAGCTACCCTAAACATTATAGGCCAATAATGTGTCTTCCAACAACATACAAACTATACATGGGAATTGACGCTGACAGAGTTTATAGTCATTTAGAAGAAAACTCAATTATGGCAGTAGAACAAAAGGACAATAAAAAAAAATCATATGGAACAAAGGACCATTTGTTGTTAAACAAAGTTATAGTGGAGATTTGTAAGAAGGGGAAGAACCCAAGTATGGCATGGATTGACTACAAAAAGCATTTGATAGTATCCCACATTCATGGATAAAAGAGTGCTTAAAAATGTATAAGATACACCCTACACTGATTGATTACATTACAGTAACCATGAAACAGTGGCAGACAACTTTGCAATTAAGCCATGATAAAGGACAGATTATTATCCCAGGATTAAATATTCAAAGTGGGATATTCCAGGGCGACTCTCTGTCTTCCTTGTTATTCTGCCTTGCTATAACCCATTAAGCTGCTTACTGAACAGCCTAGGCCATGGCTACAATTTGGCTTCTAGAAAACAACAAAGTCTAATGACTTCTCATCTTCTCTTTGTTGATGATTTAAAATTGTATAGCTCATCAGATGAGGAACTGAAAGCACAGCTGCAGGTTGTCAAAACTTTTTCAGATGATATCGGAATGTCATTTGATCTTGATAAATGTGCAAAATCAACCTTTAAAAAAGGAAAATTGCAGCACCAAGAAAACATCAGTTTGGGACAAGAATGTGATATAAAAGAACTTGAGCAAGAGGGGGTGTATAAATACTTGGGAATTGATGAAGGATCAGCAACAAAACATGAACAAATGCAAATAAGGCTTAGTAAGGAGTACTTTAGAAGACTTAAATTAATCCTGAAAACAGCATTGACACCAAGGAACAAGATCAAAGCTATAAATCAATTTGCTCTTCCTGTCCTAACTTATAGTTTTGGAATGATTGACTGGCCCCAAAAAGTGTTGGATAGATTGGATATCAAAACAAGAAGGCTGCTTCATGCTCACCAAATGATTTATAAATATCAGTGTATACCAAGATTATATATCCCCTGTTCTGAAGGAGGGATGGGCCTCCTTGAAATTGATTACATGTATAGATCTGCAATAGTGGGACTCCACACATATCTATTGACTTCACAAGATCCAAATGTGGTGAAAGTTTTGAAACATGAGGAGAATAAATCTAAGATGACATCTCTGTTTAATTTAGCAGAAGCATATCAACATCAAGCAGGAATGGAAATCAAACCAGAAGTGGATAAAAACCAGACAGCAACTGAATGTGCTGAAAAAGAAAATAAAGAATATAAGGTGAAGGACCAGATGAGAAGGCAAGAAATGTGGAAAAAACATAAATGTAGTTACAAGTATAGAAAACTTCTGGAAGAGCCTCATGTTGATCAAGAATGAATGCAGGAATGGTTAAGGAGAGGTGAATTTACATCAAGAAATGAAAGGTTAATATTGGCAGCCCAAGATAGTGGGCTGCGTACACACTGGTTTACTAAGTCCATTGAACATGTGGAGGAAACAGACATATGTAAGTTTTTGTGGAACCGAGTTGGAAACAGTTACACATCTTATTGCTGGTTGCAATGCTCTAATGGCAGAGGGACTGTATACTGAAAGGCATAATAATGTGGCGAGATTGTTACACTGGAGATTGTGCAAATATTATGGTATCGAAGAGGCTGAAAAACATTGGAAACATGAGCCACAGAGAATCATAAAAAATGATAAAATTTACATCACATGGGATCACCCTATACCAACAGTCCAAAAGATAGATGCTAGAAAACCGGACATAGTGATCCAAGAAAAGAAGACAAAAGTAGCCTTGATCATTGAAATTGCCACACCTAGTGACTATAGTGTGTTGCATACAGAGACACACAAAGTCATAAAATACCTTGATCTGCAGGCAGAAATGAGAGCCATGTGGAAGAAAGATATCCAGACAGTTCTAATAGTAGTAGGAGCAACTGGTCTTATAAAAAAGAATTTACAATCATATTTAGATATGTTACCAATTCATGTAACACCATATGAATTGCAGAAGGAGTCATTGCTGGGCACATTGCGGGTACTGCGAAGAGCACTTTTGGCTAACATCAAAGTGTGAAATAATACTAATTTCAAGAACTTTAATCATACTCTGACATAGGAATGGGGCTCATTCCCGTCATAGTATTAGAAACCAAAAAGACTTAGAGAAATCAAAAAAAAGGAAATTTAATGTGCATTTCAGAACATCAGACACACAGACTCCCAAGATGGCTTCACACTGATTAATAGCTTAACATCAGCTTCTCAATGTGAAAACAGAAAGTGAGATGCAACAGCCAATGATATTGTAAAATTAGTTACTGCCTGGATGCCTGCAAAAAAAGAAACTAAGAGAGACTGAAAAAAATGAATTAGAAAAGGTGGAGATGAAGCACTTACTTGGAAGATTCCTGCTGCTGTTATTCAGCTAAAAGAAGTTGAAGCTCCAGCTTTAGCGCAGATGGATTTGCAGTAATGTAGAGCAAATATAACTCAAATGTGCTCAGAGCTGATTAAAATAAATGAAACACTGAAGGAGTATGTCAGCTCAAATAATAAAAGGCTGGAACAAATGAAAGAAGCTTTAAACACCTATTCTGATGAGCTGATAAAAACTGCAAAACATTAGAGGTCAAAATGAAGAAAAGGGTGGCAAAGTAGGAGACAGAACAAGAAGAGATGTTTCTAAAAATGGCAGAATTAGAGGCCAGGGCATGCAGGAAAAATTTGAGATTTTCAACTCTACCAGAGAAACAAGAGGGAATATATTGTATTAATTTTATGAAGGCAGAAATAAGCAGCTGGACTGGTATTCCAAACATGAACTGTTATTTGAAAGGGCACACAGTGTGTATGCTCCAAATCTCGCTATGAAAAATCATGCAAGAACTTTAACAGTAAAGATGCAAACCTACCAGCAGAAAGAGTTGATCCTCACAAAACTGAGGCAAAAGGACAAAGTATAAAAAGTTAGAGACTACAGTCAAGTATGGAAAATGATTATTCATTGTACACATGGCAGAAGAGAAAAACATTTATTCCAGTAATTAGGGCATGTCAAGAGGCAGGTATGAAACTTCAGCTTTTGTATCTAGCTGTTTTCAAAATATTTCTCCTGGAGGATCAAAGTAATTTTTTGATTCAGAATACACTAAGGAGGAAATGGTAAAGTTTGTCCAACAAAAAATGAGCCATCAAGCCAAAGAGGACTCCACTTCTCACTCTTCTGGTAATACAGCACACAGAGAAACATTGCCAGTGAAACATTTTCTACTGTTGCAAAGGAAAATACTTGAGAGATACAGAAAACACAGGAGTTGTCCAGAAGAGTTGGGAGTACTGTGAAACTGAATTGGAATCTGGAGCTGAGAGATGGAGATGAACAGTAAAACCAGCAACATAAAATTAGTGAATAAATGTGAGGCTACAAAGCATCAATCACAGTTATGAAATACAGCTGTATAAGAATAAGTGGAATGAGTGGATTTTTGTTGACTTTGTTAAACTTGCTTAGAACTGTAAAGCATTTGTCTCACTCCATGTCATTAATGTTTGGATGGACTTCAATGAGAGGGAAGAGGAAAGAAAAAGGTAAGTAAAAATGTTTCTTCCTATGGAACATTTTACAATGTAAATTGTGTATTATATAGTAAAATATATGTAGTTGTTCTTGTATGTGATAAAGTTATTAAAGTCAACAGATGCTTTTTCCTTCCTCTTCCATTTCTTGCTTTTTTTGATATTAGGAATTGTAGGCATTACAGTGCAAAAAAGAAAAAAAAAGGTAGATAAAAGCATGTTTAAGTTAATAGGCTATAATCTTGGGTTACTGAGGTGGGGATAGGCTAACAGTATACAGATCATAATATATGTAGAGCTGATATGCTGGATTAAGACCCTATGTATAATCTAATAAAATATTTTAAGTGGAAGTAACTAAATATGGGAGCACCAAAGATAATGAAATATTTTCTTTTAGTAATACATGTTTCAACTTGTCTGTCAGGCTGTAATAGAGGACTACATTTTTCATTTTTCTCTTACATTTTCATGCAGGCAAGCTGATGATAGGGCAATAAGAGACAGAAGACTGGCTTCTTCACGGATAAAAATTAATGATTTCTGAAAGCATGTACATAATTTTCACATCTGGGGGGGGGGGAGTAAAGATAAAATAAAAACAGCAATCCTATTAGTATAAGTAGAAGCACATGCAACAACATGCATTTTAGCATGGATAACCTCAGTTTCAGGTTAATTATGGCCTGTATTATCAACTGTCTATTTGGTACAAATGTTCCCATTAGGAGGATTAAGCTTCATTATTTGAAGATGTACATAGCTATGTGTGTTTGTATTAAGTTGACACATTATGGGTATTTTGGTAGTGTGTTTGTTTTTTGTTTGAGGGCTTTTATAAAAACAAAAAGTCTTGCAAAATTTGACATAGGTTCCAATGTTGATTACAAGAAAAAAAACTTCATAAAGGATTAACCTGCCAAATATTTTTGGGTGTATGTATCACAAAAGCTGGAAACAGACATTTTAAAAATCAGCCATATAAAATAAGTGTGAATAATAGACTCCCCACCATAATGGCAACACTTTCCATATTATCTTGGAATGCAAATGATCTCTCTGAGTTACAGATAAAAAGGCAAAATACTTAATTGCATTAAAAAATTCAGACTACAAATGGTAATGTTATAGGAGACAGAGATGGAAATAACTGGGCATATGAATTTCATAAAGAAAAGATTTCAGGGTGGATATTCTGCAGAATATTAGGTACAAAGGAAAAGAAGAGTACTTACTTTATATTAATTGCTAGAGGAGCTCTAGTAGTGATAGATGAGGACAAAATAATGGCATATTTGTGGTAGTAAGGGAATAGTGGCAAGGGATGAGGATTATACTGGCATGTATTTCTATTCTACTTAAAATTGCTTAAATATATGAGAGAAATAATCAGCTTTCAGCAGGGAATAATACTTATAGCTAGGTGTGGACTGGACTTTGATTTGCAACAATGAAGATGTATCTTGAGGCTTAGAAGTGAAAATATAACAAAAGAGAGTAGATATATATATAGAAATTTAAGAATATATTTGGTATGAAAGACATTAATTCAATAATTGAAACTCAGAGAGAGCTTGCATAATATTCCTCTGGTACAATAACTGGGCTAGATTTGACAGAAATGATATTTCACAGGAACATGTACATTTAATTGAGGACTTTTTACATATCCAATAACTATTTCAGATCATGCACCAATAATTGGTACGATAAAAATTCAGGGTAATGAAGTAAAGAGAAAAAAAATAAGGGACTCCAAGATTTAAGGATATAATTGGTGATGTGTTAACAAAAAGTTGGCTTTATTTGCAGATGATATTATTTTGCATTCAGCAATACCCATATTTATGGAGATATAATCAAATGACGTATTTAAGAGTATGGATTAAAAATAATTCAGTTATGGCAGCCAAGGATATGTGGGAAGAACCTAAACAAAAGATAATACAAAAACTGAGAAACTTGTTTATGGATATGGATAGCAAGATGCAAACAGTAAGAATGTTTCTAGTCCCTTTAGTTTTATGCACAGGTCAGGCATATTTTTATCAACCAGAGGAGACATTGTGGATAGTAATTAATAAAGAGTTGAAGGATTTTATTTGGGGGTGTCAAGTGAGATAAGTTGATCCTCCCACTAGAACAAAGAGGGTTACCTGATTTGAATGGATGTTTTAGAGCCACACAGTTAAGACTGTCATACATAACACAAACATAAAGCTACAATTCAGTGTGGAAAGGGATGATGATGAAGCATGTGGTAATTCAAAAAATAACGAAAGAATGATATTTGAGATGCAGATTCTTAAGGGAAATAATAACAGTCATACAAAATATTAAATTCATAAAGTAGCAGAATGTATTCTAAGAACTAAGCAAATACAGGAGTGCAGAATGGAGTTTAATGCCAATAGGGATGACTGCACTTAGGGGTACAGAGAGAAGACAAGAGGGAGACAGAATTTAATGGAGGAAGGTGGCAAAGGGATCAAGGAGTTAGGAACAAATAATTAGAGAAGGAAAGGGGAGAGGCAACGAAGACATTTAGACTGCAGGCAAGTGACTGGTTTCTATCTAATGAATTGATAGCTATAGGCAAAGAGACAGGGATAGGGAAATCCTAAATAAAAGATCTGCACTAGTTGAGTTTTGAATTGAATCTAGAGCAGAAGCTGCTGCTAAAAAGTGATAATTAGTATGGCATATAAAACATTGCATGATAACTATAGGACTCAATCAAAAGAGATTAGATATGCGATTCACAAAGAAACAATGGGAGGACATATGTATGGCTTCCAAATATGCAACAAAATCTAGAAGATTAAATATTTTTGCCTGGAAGTGTTTGTATAGATACTTTTATACCCTAGGCAGACTTCAAAGATGTTTTCTTCAGGTAGACAGCAAATGTTGGAGGTGTGATGGAGAAGGACCAGGTAACTGGGAATATATGTTTTTGGAGGGTAATGAGTTGGCAGACTTTAAAGATTCCCTACAGAGTACTGTGTCAGGAATACTCTTTGAGCAAATGAGTGTAACTAAGGAAATTATTTTTTTTATCTGGCATACAGGATCTGAATTGCCTAGACATAGTAAGGTCTTGTTAACTTTAATTCTAATGGCTGCCAAAAATTCAACTACTGGAAAATAGAAATAAGAATTTAAGCTATCTGTAATCGAAGTAGTGAATATTGTAACAGAGATAAAATAACAGGAAGTGGGATCTTTAGAAAAGAGTATGAGTAAATTACATAGAAAGTAATGGAAATTGTGGGAACAATTCTTGCAGAAAAGAAGTTTTGGAGGAGGAATGAGGTTTAAGATAAGGCAGAAACTGAATAATTTATGTAATGTTGCTTAGCGTATATGATATATAATGTTGTTGTCTTTCTGCTTTTCCCAGTTAAGGGTCGCCACAGCGGAACTCCGGTCCGCTAATGATTGGCAGTAGATTTTGACGAACGCCGAGGTGCCAGTTCAACGTTCAACCTTCAACGAAGGCTCTCCCATTTATGCATATCTTTCGAACTCCCACCCAACCACAGGGAGGACATGCAGACTCCACACAGAAGGCACTCCCTGCACTCCAGCTGAGAATCGAATGTGAGAACCTCTTGCTGTGAGGCAACAATGCTACCGCTGCACCACCACGGATAATAGATGTTAATTATAATGTTTTTAAATGTGAACTTAATATGGTTTGATTACTTTTGTATAAATGTACGTTGCCTATATCACAAGTGATAATTCAATAAAGTTGTTAGAACATCAGACATACAGGAACTTGAGTTAAAGACTTTTTTCTGTTTGTTTGTAATAAGGTGCATGAAGTTGAAAAAAGTATTCTGAAAGAAATTTGAGACAGGTGGTTGGGAGGTATGTGTGACACTGGATGTTCTCGAGGGGGAAAATGTAGCATATTAAATGGTATAATTGTGAATGTGAACTGAAAAACAAAGGTATTGTGGTAGATTGTAACAAAAATGTGGTCAGTGTGGGGAACACGGACATAACACTAAAAATTGTAAGCCTAAATATAGAAATGCAATGAATTTGAACATTTCTGGTTAGTCTACCATATACTAGAAAATTAAATTTGTTAGAAAAAGAGAATAATTCAGAAGAAAGACAGTATAATAATATAAATGAAAGTATTGGTGGATAAAGTATTATGAGGTGGTACTAAAGAAGAAAATGTAACTAATACAGAGAAGACTAATGGGAATGAGGTACAACATGTTTTACAAAGAGAAAGTATTATGGTGCAAGACAAAGACAGATATGCAGCACTAGGAAATGAATAAGTGGAAGAGGGAAAATTTGAAACAGGATAAAAACAAGTAGAAAACAATGATAAATCAGTTGCATGGAAGACATTTATTTATCTATTCTTTGTAGACTGAGTTAGACTTACTAGGCTAGTGGCTTCTTTTCAGGGAGTAAACCAAGGTGATATTTATACTACTAGAGGAAGATTGGTCAGGGCATTGGTGAATTTCCCCTACTCTTTTCATAGGGGGGGGGGGGCATGTTTGTTTGTGGCACTTTCTGTTTCCTGCTTCTGTTCTGGGTGAGAAGGCAACTTGGAGAACAGGAAGGCAAATGAAGCAAAAATGGAGGTTGACAAGGAAAATAGTAAGTGAGATGGAGTTTTTGGTGTTGTTATTCGAACAGCAGATACAATAAACCAGTCAGAAAAGGAGTTGGTGATGCAGGAAAAGTTGAGAGTTGAGGAGTTGAGCATGTTGTGCCAGAGATGGGGAAAAGGCAGTCAAGCCTTTTCCAAGAAGTATCGATGTGGCAAAAGCAATGGAGATTGATTCAGAAGAGTTGTTTCAGCAGGAGTTGTTCATATCTGGAGTTGCAACACAAGGTTTTGTTGTTACAACCCTTCAGTCGGGAGGGTTGCGCGATGATATATTCTTGGGTATGGTTGATGAAAGTGAGCCAGAAGATGGTAAGGCCATGTGATGAGGAGAGATGATAGACAGGATACAGAAAGAAGAAATGCAGCAGAATAATGGTATGGAGGCTGAAATGGTCAAAAAAACAAATGTGTGGCAAGAAAGAAGAAAAAGAGAGTGTTTAAAGTGTGGATTGAACAGAAGGAACTTCTCCAAGGCCAACTTCATGCTACTCAAGTCAGAAGTTACAAACGTCATGACTCCCATACAGATGGAAACTGAAAGTTTGACTGCTGAGTCCTTCACTAAGGCACAGTACGAGCACATCCACTCATACTTGAATCGTGCCATCCCAAATAGAACCAAGATGCTCTCCTTCAAAAAAAGGAAGCCAATCTGGTGGTCCCCTGCCATAAACAAACTTTACAACAAAAGGAAGAAACTGTTGCAGAAAAGAGGAAAATCCCAGGATGCAAAAAACTCCCTTACCAGCCTCAGTAAGAAGCTGAAATCCATCCCTCTAAAGCTAGTTATGAAAATAAAATTGCCAAAGATTCCAAAGACAACCACAGGGCACTCTATAACTATGTCAAGAATCTAAATGGCAATGCTCAGATCTGCTCTGAGCTACAACAGAATGGCATTAAATATACTGATCCCAAGGATATTGCCAATATTCTGGAAGATAGATTTACCCCCCTCTCACCCCCTAAATGGTCCATCTCAATACTGGAAGATTGCCAAATTCTGGTAATAATGGCCACACAGGTAAAAAACGCACTCTCCAAAGCTTAGAATACAGCATCCATGGTGACCAGATGACATCCCGGGCTGTGTACTACATGAACTACAAAATGAACTGGCACCACACCTAAGTGTTATGTTTAATCATACCCTCACCTCAGGCTTTGTGCCCACTGAGTGGCGCACAGCTACAGTTATCCCACTCCACAAGGGGGGATTCATCTTGGATCCTGGGAACTACCTCCCCATCAGTCTAACAAGCCTGATCATCAAGGTCATGGAACGTATTATCATGGAACTTATAAACAAAGACAATGGCAACCTTAAAACACTGGACCTCACCCAGTTTGGATTCATGGAGGGACGATCTTGTCTCCTGAACCTTATTGACTTCTTCAAATCAGTCTCCAGAGCCGTGGACGAGGGTAAGATAGTCCACACAGCCTATCTGGACCTCGCCAAGGTCTTTGACACCATCCCCGACTCTGGAATCATAGATAAGCTTACTAAGCTGGGCATTAATCCCTGCATCACTGGATGGGTTGCCAACTGGCTTACTGACAGAACCCACACTGTAAAAGTAGCTGACTCCAAATCCAGCTCCAGACAAGTGACAAGTGGAGTACCTCAGGGTTCAGTCCTGGGACCTCTCATTTTGGCATCTACTTCTCTGAAATACAGGCCAACACTAAGGGACTCTGGCTAACAAAGTTCACAGATGACTGCAAACTGGGAGCCATTATTGAATCCCCAAATGATGTGGATACTCTACAAAAGGGCCTTACAGAAACAGATGCTTGGTGCCAGAGCCATGGGCTCAAGCTCAATGCCAAGAAATGCATAGTTATCCCCTTTGGGAAAAAACATGTACCCGTGAATTATCACATAAGTGGCAGTACACTATACACCGAAAGTGTGATAAGAGACTTAGGGACACAGGTGGACAGTGGTCTCACCTTCAATAACCACATTGCCACAACAGTCAGGAAATCCTTCTATGTGGCACACCTCATCACTAAGGGCTTTTCATCCAGAAAAAAGGAGGTCATTGTCCCACTGTACTCATCCCTCATTAGACCCATTATAGAATATAATGCCCCATTTGGTATGTACCTCTCAAGACATCTGCAACAACTGGAAAGGCTGCATAAGTACCTCACTAAAAGAATCACAGGCCTAAAGCAGATGCCCTATGCTGACCGCCTTAAAAAACTCCAGCTATACTCTGTCGCATATCGTCTACGCTGCGGTGATCTCTGCTTAACATACAAGGCCATGTCAAACCCAGAGCTGTTGGACATGCTACACTTAAAGAAATCCCAATCCCTCAGAGCCACATGCTCCAGGGATCTAAATCTTGTCATCACAATAAACAAAACATGCTAGAGGGATAGGTTCCTGACCCAGAGACTCCCCAGACTCTGGAATAGACTGCCCATACATGTCAAGCAGAGTGCCTCTTTGGCCCTCTTCAAAAGGAACCTTGATGATTGGATGGGAGAAGGGAAATTCACTCCAGGGATCACGTCAGTCACCCTGCTAGACAGGGGTCCAGGGAAGTAAATAGTGTGGGAAGAAATAGCCAGGGAATTGTTATGGCTAGGCTTGTATAGGCCCTAGGGCTGATAGCCTAGTACCAACCTATGAACCTATACAGGGGTCCAGGGAAGTAAATCGTGTGGGAAGAAATAGCCAGGGAATTGTTATGGCTAGGCTTGCATAGGCCCTATGGCCGACAGCCTAGTACCAACCTATGAACCTATAGAGGGGTCCAGGGAAGTAAATAGTGTGGGAAGAAATAGCCAGGGAATTGTTATGGCTAGGCTTGTATAGGCCCTAGGCCCGATAGCCTAGTACCAACCTATGAACCTATGAGCCTATAAGAGACAGAAATAGAGATAAGGTATGGGATGAAGTTATTAAGATGCTCAGGGTTAAAACTAATGAAGTAAGAGTAAAAATACAAAGGCAGTTACCCAGGAACAAGCACTCCCATAATCCCATGGCACAGAAAATAAGCACTTAATGTACAAACAGTACGTAGGAGCACGCTGAGGCTAAATCAAAAGTTCAAAATACACGAACTGTCATCAAGTAAATCCACAAATAGATAAAGGTTAAAGCTCCAAATAGTTTAATGAATAAAAAATAAAAAGTTGGCAAGTGCTTTCACCCTCATGGCCATCTTCAGACCAATACAGGTATACTTAAAGTTCCACATATATATGAATTTATAAATGACATCATTTCCTGTAAGTAACTAACTATTTAATTCATTTTATTCAATACATATCTATAAAATGTTAAAAATCCTACCAAACTAATAAAATCAATATAAATATATATATAAATATATATATATATATATATATATATATATATATATATATATATATATATATATATATATATATATATATATATATATATATATATTTAAACAACTATATATTATTAATAACTATAGAAATACATATAATATGATAAACTCATTTTTATAATAAACTCATTCTCAAAAACAATGAAAAGATACATAAGAATACATAGAAGTGAAAACTTAGGGAATACCTAGACTTTTAACTCCCTGCCTTTCAACATGGGTCTCATAGGAACTTTATCATTATGACCTGGTTTCCTATCAGCCCTTAGCCTTATAATCCATTTAACTTCCCACTGCTCCGTATAATTTCTAGCATCACCACCCCTTTGACTAGGTGTATTAACTTGCCTGACCAAAAATTTAAACATGTGTTGGTCTGTTGTCTCTTTAACATGTTTGGACAGAGAATTCTTGTTGGATTTAACACGAATATTATAAAGATGTTTCCTTATTCTTTCTTTTAATCTCCTGTCAGTTTTACCAACATAATATGCTGGGCATGACATACACCTAGCTAAGTAGACAATATATTTAGAATCACAAGTTGCTCTCACTTTAAAGTCAAAACATTGTAAACTAATGGGGTGTGTGAAACAGGCACTAGTGTCTATACAATTGCAAAAATTGCAGTTGTTACATGGTAGCATACAGCAGTGTGTGGATTGGACTGTAGGGGTGATGGTATCTACAGGACAGCATAAAAGTCTATGTAAATTCATTCTATTCCTAACAGTAAAATGGGGTCTGACTCCCACTCCCTAATGTGGAGCCACAATAAGAATATCCCAGTATTTAGGAAATATATCCTTAATATTATTAATGTCCTGTGCATAATAAAGGACTGCTTTAGTTTCCATGGGACATGAAGGCATAATACTAGAATTATCATTTATAACACTCTGCACATGGGTTCTATCCATAAAATATGGTGAGGCTCTATCCTGTCTCAATACATCTACCCCCTTTAAACCTTGTAAATCCTCTCCCAAACTATAGGATCTATTCAATAGCCTCTCCTGTAAATCAAGTAATTCACCCTGAAATGCTTCATCACTAGGATTAAGATGTGATGCTGGCATAGCCTGTCCTTTAACTACATTTCTAAAGACAAAACTAGGGTGCATGCTATTCCTATGTAGCAGTGCATTCCTGTAACAGGGTTTTCTATGAACACCCGTAGTTAATAAACCACTGGTCAATCTTTCTATGTATACATCAAGGTAAGGTACAGAAGTCAATGATTTATTTATTGTAAATTTGGGATATGAAGTAAGTGTATTAATCTCAGGATGGAACTTATCTAGCTCCTTTTCATCACCTGTCCATATAAGGAAAAGGTCATCTACAAAACGAACATAAAAGATGACACGTTCTTTAAAACTAGCCAATTCAAACAATTTATATTACTCCCAGTCAGCCATTACCAAGTTGGCGTAGCTATTGGCACATGAAGCGCCCATAGCCATGTCTTTTCTGTATGTAGATTACCCTGTCAAAGACAAAGATGTTATTCTTAAGAACAACCTCTAGAAGCAAACACAAAACATCAATTTGGAGCAAAGACTGGTTAGGGCATGTTCCTAGACATCTACGTATGCATTCAATGCCTTCAAAATTAGGGATGACTGTAAACAAGCACTGGATGTCCAGCATTACAAGCCAATATGGTAAATCCAAAGGTAGCGTGGCTATTCTCTCATATAGCATTAACAAAAATTGTTTAGTATCTTTTAAAATATACTTATAACAACTCACTATAGGTCTTAGACAGTGTTCTAAGTATAATGATAATGGTTCTGTTACCCAGCCTCGACCGGCCACTATAGGTCTCATGGGGGGAGTTACAGGGTCCTTATGAACTTTTGGCAAACCTTGTATAGGGGGCATGAGAGAATGTTCAACTTGTAGAAATTTATATTGATCTGCACCAATCATATTACCAAGAAAAAGATTTTAACAATAACCTTGAAATACTTAAAATACAGTTTTCTACTTCTTTAGCATGAATAATAGTGTAAATTGTTGGTCACTTAACATATCGTGCATACTAGTATAATACTTCTCCCTATCCATGACAACTACTGGGCCTCCTTTGTCCGCAGGCGTAATAACAGTAGTAGAGTCACTCCTAAGTTTATTTAAGGCTGTTCTTAACTTAGCATTTAAATTTCCATACCATCTCCTGTTCATATTTACATTATTATGACTATGTAACTCTTCCTCCACAAATTTCGAAAAGGTATCCACCAATGGATGTAAACTGGGGATATATGTACTCTATTATTCATGCTAAAGAAGTAGAAAACTGTATTTTAAGTATTTCAAGGCTATTGTTAAATCTTTCCCTTGGTAATATGATTGGTGCAAATCAATATAAATTTCTACAAGTTGAACATCCTCTCATACCGACTATACAAGGTTTGTCAAAAGTTCATAAGAACCCTGTAACTCCCCCCCATGAGACCTGTAATGGCCAGTCGAGGCTGCACCTTAGGAGAAAAAGTGTGTTCATTCCCCCCACAACCCAGAAGTAGCTATGTTTGAAAAAATCTGTGAGAAAGAAATTAGAAAAATCATTAAAAACCAAAAAGGTAGAAGTTACAGTAATTTAACAACAGAAGACGTTCAAGTTTTAAAAGGATTGATAAATGATAAAAATATTGAACGATTCCAACACATATGAGAGAGTATCAAGGCATGAAATAAATCGAGCATATACCTGGATTGACATCATATTATTAGAGGCATTGTTACATGGGGAAATAGATGAAAAAGAATATGAATTTTTGACAGTAAAAAATCCCAAGATACCAAGCATTTTTGGCATTCCTAAAACAAATAAGAGTTTTTCCAACCCTTCATTTAGACCTATAGTTGCAGCAAGAGGCTGTAAAATGGAACCTTTGGCTGCATGGGTGGACAACAAAGCTGGTCCTTTGGTAAGACGAGTAGACCATATAATTAAAGACTCCTGGAACTCTCTTAAAAAGTTAAGGAATTTCAGAGAAGGTCATCAATTTACATTGATGTGGTCAATTTATTTACTGTTATTCCCCATGAGGCAGGACTAGAAATGTTCAAGGAAAGTTTGATTAACATAGGTCAAACTGATTCTAATTGTGTACATTTGTTGGCACAATTTATGGAAATGATTTTGAACAACAATTTTATGTTGTTTGATGGAGAACTATTCCACCAAAAAGCAGGGGTGGCTATGGGAGCAAAACATGCTCCCACATACGCCAACTTAGTATTGCTTAATTGAGAAACTAAAAATGTCTTGAATTCCTAATTTAGTGGAAAAATTGCCTCTTACAACAGATATTTGGATGATATCCTTATTTTGTGGAAAGGAACAGAGGAGGGAGCATATGATTTTGTCCAATACTTGAACAGAACAACTAACTTTTTAAAATTTACTAGTTGCCGGAAAGCTGAGAAAATTGATTTCTTGGGCATTCATTTGTCAAATACTGAAGGGACTCTTGAGAGCTCGGTTTATAGAAGACCTACCTTTTCCAGCACTTTGTTACACTATGATAGCAACCATCCTAAGCATCAGAAGAAGAGTGTAATAAAAGGTCAGATGGTTAGGATTTCTAGACTGACCAGTGCAGATGACAAGTTTGAAAAATAAATGTTTAACCTGATAGGTTTATTCATTGAAAGGGGTATCCCCTCAAATTGTTATTAAAAATTAGGAAAGAAGTGAAACAAAAAAGAACAAATTCCTTTGCTCCTATTTTAACAAATGACAGAGAACTAGAAATCCTAACAAAAGAGAGGAATATGAACCAAGTTATGGTAGTTCATTTTAACGAATTATCTTTCAAAGTTGTGGATGTAATTAATAAAATTAATTATCTTTCAAAGTTGTGGATGTAATTAACAAAAAATTTTGGGAATTTTGCCTCGAAGTAGACACACTTCAGAGGCTTGGGTTAAACCCATTGTGGTGTTTAGTCATCATCTTCTTTCGGCTGTTCCCATTAGGGGTCACCACAGCGGATCTTCTGTTTCCATTTCTTCCTGTCCTCTGCATCATGCTCTTTCACACCAACCGCCTGCATATCCTCTCTCACCACATCCATAAACCTTATCTTAGGCCTTCCTCTTTTCCTCTTACCTGGCAGCTCCATCCTTAGCATCCTTTTCCCAATATACCCAGCATCCCTCCTCAGCACATGTCCAAACCAACGCAATCTCACCTCTCTTGCTTTGTCTCCAAACTGTTCGACCTGAGCTGTCCCTCTAATATACTGATTCCTAATCCTGTCCATCCTAGTCACACCCAGTGCAAATCTTAACATCTTTAACTCTGCCACATCCAGCTTTGACTCCTGCCTTTTCATCAATGCCACCGTCTCCAACCCATATAACATAGCTGGTCTCACTACCCTCTTGTAGACCTTCCCTTTCACTCTTACTGGTACCTGTCTGTCACAAATCACTCCTGCCACTCTTCTCCACCCATTCTACCCTGCCTGTACTCTCTTCTTCACCTCTCTTCCACACTCACCATTACTCTGAACTGTTGATCCCAAGTACTTAAACTCATCCACCTTTACCAACTCTACTCATAGGTTCATAGGTTCATAGGTAGGTACTAGGCTATCGGCCCAAGGGCCTATGCAAGCCTAGCCAACAAGGTTACCTGGCTTATGCCACCCAAGAAAGTTATTTTCCTGTGCCACTGATGAGCAGAGACACAGACATGATCCCCGGGGTGTATTTCCTATTTTCCATCCACTCATCAAGATTTTTCTTGAAGAGTGCTGATGAAGAACTTTGCTTGACATAGATGGGTAGCCTGTTCCAGAGTATGGGTAGTCTCTGGGATAGGAATCTATCCCTCCAGCATGTCCTGTTTATTGTGGTGACAAGGTTTAGGTCCCTAGAGCATGTAGCTCGGAGGGATTGGGATTTCTTTAGGTGTAGCATGTCCAACAGCTCTGGGTTTGACATAGCTTTATATGTTAGGCAGAGATCACCTCTGAGTAGGCGATATACTATGGAGTAAAGCTGGAGTTTTTTGAGGCGGTCAGTGTAGGGCATTTGTTTGAGTCCAGTAATCCTCTTTGTGAGGTACTTCTGTGGCCTTTCCAGCTGCTGCAGATGTCTTGTGAGGTACATTCCAAAAGGGGCGTTGTACTCTATAATGGGTCTAATGAGTGATGGTTAGAGGGTAACAATGACCTCTTTTTTCCTGGACGAGAACCCTCTTATGATGAGGTGTGCCACGTAGAAGGATTTCCTGACTACTGTGGCAATGTGACTATCAAAGGAGAGACTACTGTCCACCTGGGTCCCAAGGTCTCTTATCACACATTCGGTGTTAAGTAGATTGCTGCCTATGTGGTAGTTCATGGGTACAGAGTTTTTACCAAAGGGGATGACACTGCACTTTTTGGCATTGAGCTTGAGGCCATGGCTCTGACACCAGGCATCTGTCTCAGATAGGTCCTTCTGTAGGATGTTCACATCATTTGGGGACTTGACTATGGCTCCTAGTTTGCAGTCATCTGCGAACTTCGTTAGCCAGAGGCCTTCTGTGTTAGCCTGTACTTCAGAGAAGTAGATATCAAACAGGAGCGGTCCCAGGACGGAACCCTGTGGTACTCCACTTGTCACTGGCTTGAGGTCAGATTTGGAGTCTGCAACTTTTACAGTGTGGGTTCTGTCAGTGAGCCAGTTGGCAACCCATCTTGTGACGTAGGGATTTATGCCTAGTTTATTGCGTTTAGCTATAATTCCAGAATGGGGGATGGTGTCGAAAGCCTTGGCGAGGTCAAGATAGGCTGTGTGAACCACTTTACCCTCATCTACGGCTTTGGTGACTGCCTCAAAGAAGTTGATCAGGTTCAGGAGGCATGATCTGCCTTTCATAAACCCGAACTGGATGGGATCCAGACTTTGGAGGTTACCAATGTCTTTGTTTATGAGTTCCATGATGATACGTTCCATGGCTTTGCAGACCAGGCTCGTCAGGCTAATAGGTCTATAGTTCCCGGGATCAGTGGTGGCTCCCCCTTTGTGGAGTGGGATAACTGTTGCTATGCGCCATTCAGTGGGCACAAAGCCTGATGCGAGGCTATTATTGAACATGGTGCTTAAGTGGGGAGCCAGATCATTCTGAAGTTTGTGTAAAACGCAGCCTGGGATGTTGTCCAGTCCCATGGATGCTGTGTTTTTGGCTTTAGAGAGTTCAGCTTTCACCTGCGTAGTTGTGATTACAGGGCACTGCATTCTTCCTGTATAGATATGGGCCCTTTAGGGGGTGAGGAGGGGTAAAGTTAGCACTGAACCTATCTGACAGGATGTTGGCAATATCACTTGGTTCTGTAATTTTCATGTCTTTGTGCTGTAACTCAGAGCAGATCTGGGTGTTGCCATCGAGATTCTTGACATAGCTATAGAATTCTTTGTGGTTGTCCTTGGAATTAGTGGCAATTTTATTTTTGTAGCTAGCTTTGGAGGATCTTATAAGGGATCTCAGCTTCTTACTGAGGCTGACCAGGGAGCTCCTAAACTCATGGGATTTTACTCTCTTTTGCAACAGTTTCTTCCTTCTGTTGTGCAGTTTGTTTATGGCAGGGGACCACCAGATTGGCTTCCTTTTTTTGGAGGATAGCGTCTTGGTTCTGTTTGGGATAGCACAATCCATGCACTCATGTAGGTGCTTATAGAGCGCATTTGTGTAGGATTCAACAGTTGTAACTGTATTGTCCATCTGCATGGGTGTCATGAAATTCACTACTTCTGTCTTAAGAAGCATGAAGTTGGCTTTGGAGAAATTTCTTACTGTGGTTTCCTTAATGGGGGGTGGGGGTGGGATGTGGATATCGATGGTGATTAGCTTATGGTTGGATCGGACCAACGAGGAGTTGACTTCAGGTGTGGAACACCAGTCACTCATGTTGGTAATGACTAGGTCTAGGATATTGTTGCCCCTGGTGGGGGTGTGGATAAGTTGATCCAGGGCATTGGAGTTTATGAATTCCAGAAAGCGTTGCACTAAGGAGTTAGTACATGAGTAGTTTTCCCAGTTAATGGTGGGGTAGCTGAAGTCACCCATTATTAGGATGTTTGGTTGAACCCTAATATTTTCCAGTACATCAAGAAAAGAGGAGTGGGAATCCTGGGGCATGGTGGGGGATCTGTAGCAAGCTACAATTTGGATTGCAGTTATGCCAAGCATTAGTTGCACTTGGACAACCTCGGATGCATTATGCTGAGCAACTAGCCTGGAGGTGTGGGTATCCTTAATGAATATGGACACCCCCCCACCTTTGGTGCTTTGGTCCAGGTTAGATGGCCGAAAAGTGTGGTATGAGTTATAGCCTAGCAGTGCAGGGATGCTCTCTGGAGCCTTGAACCAGGTCTCAGTCACTGCACAGATATCAATGTTCTCCATTTTAAGGAGTGCCTTGAGTGAGTGCATTTTGAAATTTAGACTTCTAGCATTAAGTAGCACTACCCTCAATTTTTGCTTACCTGTTCCTGTTATGGTGGTGAATTTGTTACTTGAACCCTGCCTAAAAAAGGCACTATAGGGGTAGCAAGAGCCTTAGCCAGTATCCAGAATCCTAGGGGCGACAGGTGCAGGCCATCTGTGGCAAAGCATCATGGTCTGTCGACCATGTCATCCCAAGCAGACAGATACTGGATCCCCTTTGAATGACACCAGAAGCTTAGCCAATTGTTGAAATCAATCATTTTGTCCTTGTACTGCCGTATCATTCTGGGCGATGGCAGAATGCTACTCAGGGTTAGGGTCATACCTGCCTGGGCTACAAGATCGCAGAGCTCTTCATGTCTCTTTTCATGTAGTCCAGGGAGGTACATCTCAGGTCACTCACACCAACATGGACAATGACAGAGTCATATTTGTACTTGTTGTGGAGTGACCTGAGTGCGTGGGTTATGTGGCGGATCCTGGTACCCGACAGGCAGCTGACAGTAACCTTCTCCTTGTTTAGCCTGGTGAGTGGGACATCAATGTCCCTGACTATAGAGTCACCTATGACTAGTGTGTCGGGTATGTTGTTTTGCCTTATTGGCTGTGTTTGAGTGGCACACTGAATCTGTGGGCTATGTGACATTTGGGTTGTGTTGGGGGATGGAGGTTGCTTGTGTTTCTGCTTTGGGGGTCTCTGTTGCTTAGGCAGATTATTATTGAGAGCCTCCGCGAATGTTTTTGAGTTTCTATGTGTAGATTTTGGTGGTGTAGACTTAGTGAGACTATCTGATGAGTGTGGTGTGGTGCAAATGTTTACCTTCTCCTCATGACTGTCAGGTTCAGTCTTGGTTGGTGAGAGCTTTACCTCCAGTTTGGCTAGATAAGTGCATCTCTCACAGGTTGTAGTGTTGGGTGGTAGGAGGAGAGGGTTGTCTGTGTACATGAGGCATACTCTCTGCATCCTCACAATTCCTCTACCCTCCCTCACATTTACACACATATATTCTGTTTTTGCTCTGCTGACCTTCATTCCTCTCCTCTCTAAAGCATATCTCCACCTCTCCAGGGTCTCCTCAACCTGATCCCTACTGTCACTACATATCACAATGTCATCTGCAAACATCATAGTCCACAGGGTCTCCTGTCTGATCTCATCTGCCAACCTGTCCATCACCACTGCAAATAAGAAAGGGCTCAGAGCTGGTCCTTGATGTAATCCCACCTCCCCCTTAAGCGTATCTGTCACTCCCACCGCAGTCCTCGCCAATGTCACACTACCCTCGTACATATCCTGTACCACTTCCTCATACAATACCACAACTCCTCTCTAGGCACCCTGTCATATGCTTTCTCTAAGTCCAGAAAGACACAATGCAACTTCTTCTGACCTTCTCTGTATTTCTCCAACAACACTCTCAGAGCAAATATTGCATCTGTAGTGCTCTTTCCTGGCATGAAACCATACTCCTGATCACTGATCAGCACCTCCCTTCTTAACCTAGCTTCCACTACTCTTTTCCATAACTTCATGCTGTGACTAATCAATTTTATCTCTCTGTAGTTACTGCAGCTCTGCACATCACCCTTATTCTTAAAGATAGGTACCAAAACACTTTTTCTCCACTCCTCAGGCATCCTCTGATTTTTCAAAATTTCATTAAACAATCTGGTTAAAAATTCCACTGCCATTTCACCTAAGCACCTCCATGCTTCCACTGGTATGTCATCTGGGGCAGCAGCCTTTCCATTCTTCATCCTCTTCATAGCTGTCCTTACTTCCTCCTTGCTAATCTGTTTCACTTCCCGATTCACTATTCCCCACATCATCCAACCTTCTTTCTCTCTCATTCTCTTCATTCATCAGCCCTTCAAAGTACTCTTTCCATCTACTCAGCACACTCTCCTCACTTGTAAGTACATTTCCCTCACTATCCTTTATCACCCTTACCTGCTGCACATCTTTCCTAGCTCTGTCCCTCTGTCTAGTCAATTGGTACAGGTCCTTTTCTCCCTCTTTAGTGTCCAATCTCTCATACAACTCTCCATATGCCTTATCCTTAGCCTTCTCCACCTCTCTCTCTTTGCCATGCGTCTCATCTCCTTATACTCATGTCTACTTTCTTCATCTCTTTGACAATCTCACTTCTTCTTCTTCGCCAGCCTCTTCCTCTGTATACTCTCCTGTACTTCCTCATTCCACCAGCAGGTCTCCTTGTCCTCCTTCCTCTGTTCAGACGTCACACCAAGCACCTTTCTTGCAGTCTCCCTTACTAGCTCTGCTGTAGTTACCCAGCTATTCGGTAACTCTTCATTGCTTCCCAGTGCCTGTTTTAACTCTTCCCTAAACTCCACCTCACAATCACACTTTTTTAACTTCCACAATTTAATCCTTTATTCATTGAAAGGGGGTATCCCCTCAAATTGTTATTAAAATTTAGGAAAGAAGTGAAACAAAAAAGAACAAATTCCTTTGCTCCTATTTTAACAAATGTCAGAGAACTAGAAATCCTAACAAAAAGAGAGGAATATGAACCAAGTTATGGTAGTTCATTTTAACGAATTATTTTTCAAAGTTGTGGATGTAATTAATAAATGTTGGGAATTTTGCCTAGAAGTAGACACACTTCAGAGACTAGGGTTAAAACCCACTGTGGTGTTTAGTAGAGGCAGAAATATTAAAATTATGTTAGAAACAAAGCACTGCAAATAAGTAGGGATTTACAAATCCATTATGACTAAGTGTGGTGCTTGCAGCTCTTGCAAATATATTAACAATGGGCCCTATATATCTGTGACAAACATTAGCTACGCATTAAAATGCCCAGGGAGATGCAATTGCAACTCCTCCATGGTTTTATATGTTGTCACCTGTCTCTCCTGCCCCGGGTTTTATGTAGGTAAAACCATTCGAAGATTAAAGGAGAGGATACAAGCGCATGTGAGGGCCATCAAAAATAGGGACTTCCACAATGCTCTGTATCTACACACTATCAAGTCTTTTAATTTCAAGAAATGTATTTTTTTTATAATCGACAAGGTGGTCTACAATTAAAGGGGAGGGGATGGCAAAACTCTTCTTGAAGCAAAAGAATCAAACTGGCAGTTGCGTCTAAATTCTACTGTAGCTCCTGGTATGAATGATTTTATTTATTTAAAACCATTTTTAAAGTTAAGGCAAGAGTTGATTCCTTAGAAGATCAGTAGAAAACAGAATTTTAAGGATACAAGTGAAGGAATTTTAAGTAATACTTAGTAAGAGTGGGGATTTTAATTTGACAGTAATATGCATGGATTCAGCTTTAACCATGACTATATCCTTGTTGTGATTGGTTGGAGTCATTTTAATTGATTGTATTTAAACACTGTGTAATTATTCTAAGACAACTCTGAAGAAGCCTATATGTTTTACAGGCGAAAGCGCTTAGTTGTTTTAGCACTTTGTCTTTGTGCAATAAACGGGATTCTGGTTTATCCGATCGGTTGCGAAAACTTTTTTTTCTTTTATTTTTCAGTTTAAAGTCTGGTTGACTATTTTTATTGGACCCAGGACTGAACCCTATGGTACTCCACTTGTCACTAGTCTGAAGTCGGATTTGGAGTCTGCTACTTTCACAATGTGAGGTCTGTCAGTGAGCCAGTTGGCAACCCATCTTTGACATAGGGATTTATGCCTAGTTTAGTGAGTTTATCTATAATTCCAGAGTGGGGGATGGTGTCAAAAGCCTTGACGAGATGTAGATAGGCTGTGTGAACCACCTTGCCCTCATCTACGGCTTTGGTGACTGCTTCAAAGAAGTTGATCAGGTTTAGGAGACATGATCTGCCTTTTACAAACCTGAACTGGGTGCGGTCCAGAGTTTGGAGATTATCAATGTTTTTGTTTATAAGTTCCATGATGATATGTTCCATGGCCTTGCAGACCAGGCTCGTTAGGCTAATGGGGCGGTAGTTCCTGGGTTCTTGGTGGCTACCCCCTTTCTGGAGTGGGATAACTGTCACTGTGCACCATTCAGTGGGCACAAAGCCTGAGGTGAAGCTATGATTGAACATGGTGCTTAGGTGGGGTGCCAGTTCATTCTGTAGTTCATGTAGAACACATCCTGGGATGTTGTCAGGTCCCATGGATGCTGTATTTTTGGCTTTGGAGAGTGTGGTTTTTACCTGTGCAGCCGTGATTACAGGAACTTTGCATTCTTCCAGTATAGAGATGAGCCCTTTAGGAGGTGGGGGGGTAAAGTTAGCACTGAACCTATCTGTTGGATTTTGGCAATATCAGTTGGTTATGTATATTTAGTGCCATTGTCCTGTAACTCAGAGCAGATCTGAGTGTTGCCATTGAGATTCTTGACATAGCTATAGAATGCTTTGTGGTTGTCTTTAGAATCAGTTGCAATTTTGTTTTCATAACTAGCTTTGGAGGATTTTATGAGGGATCTCAGCTTCTTCCTGAGGTTGACCAGGGACTTCTTCCAGTCATGAGATTTTACTCTTTTTTGCAAAAGTTTCTTTCTTCTGTTGTAGAGTTTGTTTATGGCAGGGGACCACCAGATTGACTTCCTTTTGTTGGAGGATAGCATCTTGGTTCTGTTAGGGATAACACAATCCATGCACTTGTGTAAGTGCTTATAAAGTGCATTTGTGTAGGATTCAGCAGTCGTACCTCTATTGTCCATCTGCATGAGTGTCGTGAAGTTTGCCACTTCTGTCTTAAGAAGCATGAAGTTGGCTTTAGAGACATTTTTTCTAGTGGTTTCCTGTAATGGCGGTGGGGGCAGGATGTGGATGTCTATGCTGATTATCTTGTGGTCGGATCTAACCAACGAGGAATTGACCTCTGGTGTGGAGCACCGGTTGCCCATGTTGGTAATAACCAGGTCTAGGATATTGATACCCCTGGTGGAGGTGTGGATAAGTTGATCCAAGCCACTGGAATTTATGAATTCCAGAAAACATTGAGCAAAAGAGTTGGTACGAGTAGTTTTTCCAGTTAATGGTGGGGCAGTTGAAATCACCCATTATTAGGGTGTTGGGTTGTACCCTAATATTTTCCAGTGTATCAGGAAATGAGGAGTGGGAATCTTGGGGCATGGTGGGGGATCTGTAGCAAGTTACAATTTGGATTGTGGTCTTGGCCAGAGTTAGTTGCACTTGGATAATCTTGGATACATTAAGCTGAGCAATTAGCCTGGAGGTGTGGATATCCCTAATGAATATGGACACACATCTGCCTTTAGTGTTTTGGTCCAGGTTAGGTGTTCGAAAAGTGTGGTATGAATTATAGCCTGGTAATGCAGGGGTGCTCTCTGGAGCCTTGAACCAGGTCTCTGTCACTGCACAGATGTCGATGTCCTCCATTTTAAGGAGTGCCTCGAGTGAATGCATTTTGAGGTTTAGACTTCTAGCATTGAGTATCATTACCCTCAGATTTTGTTTGCTTGCACCTGTTATGGTGGTGAACTTGTCATCTGAACCTTGCCTAAAAAAGGCACTATAGGGGTGGTAAGATCCTTAGCCATTATCCAGAATCCCAAGGGTGACAGGTACAGGCCATCTCTGACAAAGCATCATGGTCTGTCGATCATGTCATCCCAGGCAGACAGTTACTGGATCCCCTTAGAATAACACCAGACGCTTAGCCAATTGTTGAAGGCAATCATTTTGTCCTTGTACTGTGGTATCATTCTGGATGATGGCAGGATGCTACTCAGGGCTAGGGTCATACCTGCCTGGGCTACAAGGTCGGACAGCTCCTCCATGTCTCTTTTCATGTAGTCCAGGGAGGTATGTCTCAGGTCATTCACACCAACATGGACAATGACAGAGTCATATTTGTACTTGTTGTGGAGTGACCTGAGTGCATGCTTATGTGGTAGATCTTGGCACCTGACAGACAGCTGACAGTAACTTTCTCCTTGTTTAGCCTGGTGAGTGGAACATCAGTGTACCTGACTATAGAGTCAGCTATGACTAGAGTGTTGGGTACGTTGTTATGCCTTATGGGCTGTGGTTGAGTGGCACACTGAGTTTGTGGGCTATGTGTCATTTGGGTTGTGTTGGGGGGATGGAGGTTGCATGCGTTTCTGCTTTGGAGGTCTCTGTTGCTTGAGCAGATTTTTATTGAGAACCTCCGTGAATGTAGGTGTGTGTTTTGTGTTGCTATGTGCGTGTTTTGGTGGTGTAGGTTTTGAGGGTCTATGTGATAAGTGTGGTATGGTGCAAGTGTTTACCTTTTCCTCTTGACTGTCTAGTCCAGTCTTAGGTGAAGAGAGCTTTGCTTCCAGTTTGGCTATATAAGTGCATCTCTCACAGGTTGTAGTGTTTGGTGGTAGGAGGAGAGGGTTGTCTGGGTACATGAGGCAATTGCTGCATTACCCCAAAATGCCCAGATTCATCAGGTAGACAGGAGAAAACACAGGGAGCTGACCCTTAGACATGCCTGGATAGGTGCTTGTTTATTAAGTACTAAAAACTGTTTTCCTCTAGACAAGTGAGGAAAGTTGAGTGCTGTAGTAATTTGTAGCTTATTTAGGGCTTACAACAAGTTCTGAACAAGTGCTGAGCTCAAAGAAATGGATTTGAGTGCTAAAACTAAAAAACTGGCTAGTTTTAAGGAAAATTTTGAAGAGAAGACTTTATTGACGCCGGGAATAGTTTAACCCTAGCTAAGCGGAGATGCATAAAGTGTATTTTTTTAATATGACAGTAGCTAATGAGCAAACTGATTTAAACAAATTAACCAATAAAAAGCAAAAACTGATCCCCGTTCCAGCAGTCTTTGATCAGACAAGATCTAACTGCACACTCCTGCCACTAGGGTGCAGGGGAACCTTCTCCAAAAAAAAGATGGTCTGGATTAGTGATCAAGTTATACAAACAAAGCTAGATTCAGCAGATCTGAATTTAATCTATGCTACAGCAAACAAGGCATACCAATTTCAGAAAGAAACAGTTCAAATATGCGGGCATAATAAGCCTCTAACCAGAAACTCCCAGCTCAGAAGAGCAGAATCTACCCTCTCTTCCCACAAGAATGCAGACTATTCCTTTTTAATGTAAAATAACTGGCCTAAAGCCCAAGTGATTAAACCAGAACTAATACACTTTTAGAATAACAGACACTAAGCCTTCAATCTGCAACTCCCAACTTAGAAGGATGTATGCTACCTTTCCTGCCACAACAGTGCAGACCACAAAACTTCTTAATGTAAAATAATTGGTCTGAAGCACAAGTGCTTCAACCAAAAGCTTAGAATAACAGTTACAATTTAATCAGGCTACTAACAAGCAGGCATAAATTCAGCAGAATAAATGCAATAAAGTAGGAATAAACACAAATGCAGTAAAAGCAGATGAATAAAGTACAATTTCTTATATATATAACAATAGAAAATGAGCAAACTGATTTAAACAACTTACCCAATTAACCAGTAAAAAAGCTCAAAACTGAGCCCTGTTCCAGCAGTCTTCAATCAGACAAGTTCTAATTGCACACTCCTGCCACTAGGGTGCAGGGGAACCTTCTCCACAAAAGATGGCCTGGATCAGTGTTCAAGTTATACAAAGCTAAATTCAGCATGCCTGAATCTAGTCTATGCTACAGCAAACAAGGCACACCAATTTTGGAAAGAAACAGTTCAAATAAGCAGGCACAATAATCCTTTAACCAGAAATTTCCAGCTCAGAAGGGCAGAATCTACCCTCTCCTCCCACAAGAGTGCAGACCACAAACCTTCTTAATGTAAAATAACTGGCCTGAAGCCCAAGTGCTTAAACCAGAACTAATACACTTTTAGAATAACAGACACTGAGCCTTCAATCAACAATTCCCAATTTAGAAGGATGTAAGCTACCTGTCCTGCCACAACAGTGCAGACCACAAACCTTCTTAATGTAAAACAACTGGTCTGAAGCCCAAGTGCTGAAACCAAAAGGCTTAGAATAACACTTACAATTTAATCAGGCTACTACCAAGCAGTAATACATGCAGCAGAATAAATAAAATTGAGTACTTTTAAGAAGAGGCAAAGGCAAAATAAAGTGCATTTTTTTAGTAAAGTGCAAGGAGAGAGGAAGGAGGAGCAGAAGAAAAAGTCAAGGTTAAGAACCTAAGTGGGTTGGCCTTCTCAAATGTTCTCTCTGTATTAAGTAGAGTGAACACCAGACTGGGAGAGGCGTCCCAGATCAAATTTACAGTATGGGCGGGCAACTGCAAAGCCACCAACTATAACAACTCTACAAGAATAGGGTGGGAGGGAGGAGTAGCAGGGGTGTGGGGGTACAGTGATCTCAGAGTTAGTATATGTAAGTAGTAGGGGTGTAGGGGTATTGTGATGTCATTGTTAGTATATATATATATATATATATATATATATATATATATATATATATATATATATATATAAGTAGCAGGCGAGTGGGGTACTGTGATCTCAGATTTACTGTATATACATAGCAGGGTGTGAGGTACAGTCATCTCAGAGTTAGCACATGTAAGTAGCAGGGTGTGAGGTACAGGCATCTCAGATGTAGTATATATAAGTAGCAAGGGTGTAGGGGATACAGTTATCTCAAAGTTAGTATATATAAGTAGCAGAGGTGTGGGGAGCAGTGATCTCAGATTTAGTATATATAAGTAGCAGGGTGTGGGGGTACTGTGATCCCAGTGTTTGCATATATAAGTAGCAGGGTGAAGGGGTACAATGATCTCAGAGTTGGTATATATAAGTAGCAGGGTGTGTGGGTACACTGATCTCAGAGTTATTATATATAAGTAGCAGGAGTGTGGGGGTACTCTCATGTCAGAGTTAGTATATAAAAGAATCAGGGTGTGGACGGACACTGATCTTAGAGTTTGTATATATAAGTAGCAAGGTGTTGGGGTACACTGATCACTGAGTTAGTATATATATAAGTAGCATAGGTTCATAGGTTCATACTAGGCTATCTGCCCTAGGGCATTTATAAGCCTAGCCACAGTATGTTTGGCTTTCGCCACCCATTTTAAATTAATTTTGCTATGCCCTTTTTTGAGGTTAGTATACTGTGCCTCTGTCTAACAGTGACACAGAAGTGATACCCGGGGTAAACCTACGATCTACCATCCACTCATATAGGTGGGTGTGGGAGTACAGTTCTCTCAGATTTAGTATATATAAGTAGCAGGGTGTGGTGAACAGTGGTCTCAGAATTAATATATATAAGTAGCAGGGGTGTGGGGTTGCAGTTATCTTACAGTTAGTATATATAAGTAGCAGGGTGTGGGGGTACACTAATCTTAGAGTTAATATATATCAGTTGCAGGGATATGGGGGTGCAGTGATCTCAGAGTTAGTATATATAAGTAGTCGGGGTGTAGGGTATTGTGATGTCATTTTTATTATATATAAGTAGCAGGGGTGTGGGGTACTGTGAGCTCAGATTTACTATATATACGTAGCAGGGTGTGAGGTACAGTGATTTCAAAGTTAGTACATGTAAGTAGCAGGGGTGTAGGGGTACGGTGATCCCAGTGTTACTATATATAATTAGCAGGGTTGTGGGGGTACAGAGATCTCAGGGTTATAGATATAAGTTGCAAGGATGTGGGGGTACACTGATCTCAGATTTAGTATATATAAGTAGCAGGGGTGTAAGGGATACAGTTATCTCAAAGTTCGTATATATACGTAGCAGGGATGTGGGAAGCAGTGATCTCAGAGTTAGTATATATAAGTAGCAGGGTGTGAGGGTACACTGATCTCAGAGTTAGTATGTATAAGTAGCAGGGTGTGTGGGTACCATTATCCCAAAGTTATCATATATAAGTACCAGGGTGAGGGGGTACAATGATCTTAGAGTTAGTATATATCAGTAGCAGGGGTGTGGGTGTACACTGATCTCAGAGTTAGTATATATAAGTAGTAGGGAGTGGGGGTACACTGTTCTCAGTGTTAGTATATATAAATAGCAGGGTGTGGGGGTTCAGTGCTTTCAGAGTTTGTATATATAAGTAGCAGGGTGTAGGGACAGTGGCCTCAGAATTAATATATACAAGTAGCAGGGGTGTGGGGGTGCAGTTATCTCAGAGTTAGTGTATATAATTAGCAGGGATGTAGGGGAACAGTTATGTCAGAGTTAGTATACATATATATATAAGTAACAGGGTGTGGGAGTACAGTGATACCAGAGTTAGTATATATAAGTAGCAGGGTTGTGGGGGTATTTTGATCTCAGAGTTAGTATATATAAGTAGCAGGGTGTACGAGTGTACTGTGATCTCAGAGTTACTAGCAGGGGTGTGAGAGTACTGTGATCTCAGAGTTAGTATATATAAGTAGCAGGGTGTGGGGGTTTAATGATCCCAGACTTAGTATATATAAGTAGCAGGGTGTAGGGGGTACACTGATCTCAGAGTTAGTATATATACATAGCAGGGTGTGGGGGTACAGTGATCTCAGAGTTAGTATATATAAGTAGCAAGGTGTTGGCGTACAATAATCTCTGAGTTAGTATATATAAGTAGCAGGGTGTGGGGGTGCAGTTATCTCAGAGTTAGTGTATATAAGTAGCAGGTGTGGGGGTTTAATGATCCCAGACTTAGTATATATAAGTAGCAGGGTGTAGGGGGTACACTGATCTCAGAGTTAGTATATATAAGTAGCAAGGTGTTGGCGTACAATAATCTCTGAGTTAGTATATATAAGTAGCAGGGTGTGGGGGTGCAGTTATCTCAGAGTTAGTGTATATAAGTAGCAGGGTGTAGGGGTACTGTGATCTCAGACTTAGTATATATAAGTAGCAGGTTGTGGGGGTACACTGATCTCAGAGTTAGTATTTATAAGTAGAAGACTTTGGGGGGGTGCACTGATCTGAGAGTTAATAGTGGTTCCTGGACACCCAGGAACAAAAATCAAAACTGGAAAGTGTGTCAGGGTCAACAAGGGTGCCAGAATGGAAGCAGGGGAAGACCGCCACCACAACAACCATATTACCAATGGTAAGGCCTCTTGAACTTTTTAGACAATAACCCACTCGAAAAATGGGGTGAATGCCCTGATCTAGAGACACTTGTTGGGAATAATGAGAATGGACATTCAGGGAAGAAAAACCCTGTTATGGTTTTAAACATAATTAATGAAAATGCTGTTGAAAATGTCCTTTTTGAATTAGAAGTTCCCAGTGGTAATTACGGTAATAATTTAAATGAAAATAACAGTAGAGGGAGTGAAATGAGTAACAACACTGACCCAAGTGGGAAAGCTACTATCCGGCATCCAGGGAATAACAATTCTGAAAATGTCCTGAATTCAATGAATGAGACAGTTGATGTCAATCATGGTCTTTTTGAAATACATGATTTAAATGTTAATAACTTAAATGAAAATATATGTTATATGAGAGCAACAAGTAATAGTGTTGGTTTAAATGTAGAAAATGTTAACAACATTATAGTAATGGATGGGCCTATTGGCATTGAACACATGGAGAATAAAAACTGTGTAAATGCCCTGAACATGACTGATGAAAGTATCGGTCTTTTTGAAGTGAATAGTTTGAAAACGTTTGAAATGCATGACCCGAATGTCAACAACTTAAATGAAAATAATAATTGAATGAATGAAAAAAGCAACACTATGGTAATGGATGGCAACACTATGGTAATGGATGGCAACACTATGATAATGGATGGCAACACTATGGTAATGGATGGCAACACTATGGTAATGGATGGCAACACTATGATAATGGATGACAACACTATGGTAATGGATGGCAACACTATGGTAATGGATGGCAACACTATGATAATGGATGACAACACTATGGTAATGGATGGCAACACTATGGTAATGGATGACAACGCTATGGTAATGGATACCAACACTATGGTAATGGATGGCAACACTATGGTAATGGATGGCAACACTATGGTAATTTATGGCAACACTATGATAATGGATGACAACACTATGGTAATGGATGGCAACACTATGGTAATGGATGGCAAAACTATGGTAATGGATGGCAACACTATGGTAATGGATTGGTCAACAAGTATTGAATTGTAGGAGGAGAATAAAAACTGTATTAATGCCCTAAACATGACTGATGAAAGTATTGTTCTTTTTGAATTGAATAGTTTGGAAGCTAACAGTTCAACAACAAATATAAGTTTTAATAACTTTATAGAAGAAACGTATAACAGCATTGTTAATAATGGGGACAGCATGTATGAGTGTGGAAAGATAAAGTGATGTCTTTGAATATAAGGGGCTTAAGATCTATAACTATAGTGGAATCCCTTTGAATGACACTCATGGTGAATTACTTACAAAGGGGTTTAGCTTCATCCCTAAAAACACATATGGTCAGGACAATTTTGGATCTAAAGATGTTTGCAAGGGCCATTAACTTAAAACTAATAATTGAAAATGGTGAAGTGAAAGAAGGCAAAGGGGCTAGGCTGAAAAGAAAGAGTACATACAACCCCCTTTACCACCTGTGACTTTGTTTGAGAAACTTAATGAGATAGAATTTAGAAGTTTAAAAGGTAATAGAACCAAACAATGGGAGCAAAATTTAACAAATGAGGAACAAAAGTTTTAACAGAAATAATGAGGAACCATGAATTACGAATAATGAGGCCAGATAAGGGGGTCACCATGACTACACAAGTAGAATGATGAAATACCTGAATGATAGTTCCTACTTAAGTGTAGCATCACTGAATGAAATCAATATCCTTAATGTAAGATTGGACATGACCTTAGAGGAGCTCTTTCAAGAATATAGTTTCAGTGAAAATGAAATGAAATTCCTGAAAGTGAATAATCCAGTAATAACTGCCCTTTTTGGGATCTCCAAAATTCATAAATCATTAGGGGATCCACCAATGAGACCAATAGTGGCAGGAAGGGCGAGTAAAACAGAACCCCTAGCAAAAATGCTGGATTTCCACTTAAAGGGTTTCTTTGTGGACAAAAAGCATGTGTTAAAGGATTCCTGGCATCTATTAAAATGCATGGCAGAAAATGAATTTAAAGAAAAAATAATATTTGTAAGTATAGATGTCAAGGACCTTTTTTTGAGTATTCCACATGAAGAAGGTATGGATTACTTTCAGGAAGCCTTATAGAAAGGAACTAGGTAGTCAGAAGGTACAATTTTTATACTAGCTACCCTCATGGAATCAGTTTTTAAAAACAACTTTGTTTGGTTCTAGGGAGAATATTTCAAACAAACCCGGGGGTAGCTATGTGGGCAGCAGTAGCCCCAGTGTTTGCTAACATCATTCTTTGGCAATGGGAAACTGAATGTGTACTAAGTTCCAGGTTCAGGAAAAACATCTATAGATATTATAGATTCCTGGATGACATTCTAATTCTCTGGGAAGGTGAGCCAGAAGAGGTTGATGTATTTTTGGAATACATTAATTCCTCTACAAATTTTCTAAGCTTCACTAGTAAAATAGAGGATGAAACAGTTAACTACTTGGATATTCACCTATATAAAAACAGAGGGAAGAGATGCAGTGAATCCTGTATTTATAGAAAGCCCATTTACTCAAATGGGTTATTACATTTCGAAAGTGATCACTCATTTTGGCAAAAAAGGAATTTGGTTAAGAGCCAAATGATTAGAACATCTAGATTGACAATAGGTGACAAAAAGTTCCAAGAACAGTTAGAAGAGCTGAAAGACATGTTGAAAGTAAGAGGGTACCCCAATAGTGGGTTAGAGGTTCAAGAAAAATATGTAGTGAGTAGAAGAAATGAGAGTTACCCTCCTATACCGAAAAATCCAGAGAGCCTGGTAGGGACAAACAAACCAGAAGATGGTTCTTGTTGTAGTATATTAACATCTGACCAGGATAGTTCGGATGTAAGGAAAATAATAGAAACAATTGGAACTGTGTTTTTGGAGCATTTGGACTAACAGGAAAAGTAGGTGACAAACCAAAAATCCTATTCAGAAGGGGATTCAACATTAAAAATGTATTTGAAAGGAAAAAGAACAAAGACAGGATTTTGCTTGGATGTATGAGGAAATGTAATGGATGTAGGGAGTGTAGATACATATATGAAACAACTAGTAAAGTGATTGAAGGATGAGGAAATGTAATGGATGTAGGGAGTGTAGATACATATATGAAACAACTAGTATAGTGATTGAAGGATGAGGAAATGTAATGGATGTAGGGAGTGTAGATACACATATGAAACAACTAGTATAGTGATTGAAGGATGAGGAAATGTAATGGATGTAGGGAGTGCAGATACACATATGAAACAACTAGTATAGTGATTGAAGGATGAGGAAATGTAATGGATGTAGGGACTGTAGATACACATATGAAACAACTAGTATAGTGATTGAAGGATGAGGAAATGTAATGGATGTAGGGAGTGTAGATACACATATGAAACAACTAGTATAGTGATTGAAGGATGAGGAAATGTAATGGATGTAGGGACTGTAGATACACATATGAAACAACTAGTATAGTGATTGAAGGATGAGGAAATGTAATGGATGTAGGGAGTGTAGATACACATATGAAACAACTAGTATAGTGATTGAAGGATGAGGAAATGTAATGGATGTAGGGAGTGTAGATACACATATGAAACAACTAGTATAGTGATTGAAGGATGAGGAAATGTAATGGATGTAGGGACTGTAGATACATGTATGAAACAACTAGTATAGTGATTGAAGGATGAGGAAATCTAATGGATGTAGGGAGTGTAGATACACATATGAAACAACTAGTATAGTGATTGAAGGATGAGGAAATCTAATGGATGTAGGGAGTGTAGATACACATATGAAACAACTAGTATAGTGATTGAAGGATGAGGAAATGTAATGGATGTAGGGAGTGTAGATACACATATGAAACAACTAGTATAGTGACTGAAGGCTACAAAAGAACAATTTCAGTAACAGGTAATTATAATTGCAATACAAAAGGAATAGTGTATGTAGCCCAGTGACTTTTCTTGTTGTGCATACTACATAGGAAAAACAGAGAATAAACTAAAAAAAGAGAATATATCAGCATATGTACGCAATAAGGAGACAGGACAAAAACAATGCTCTACGTAGGCATAGTATGGGATGTAAAGATTTTAGGAAGTTTCTTTTTTGTGCATTGGAAAAGGTGGGGAGACAAGAGAGCATAGCTAACTGGCCCTGCCTTTTGGACTACAGGGAAACATATTGGCAGGTTTTATTAAACGTAAAAGTTTTTCCTGGAATCAATGACCGAATTTCACTAAGTAGTTTATTGCATTTAAGGGCAGAAGAGATTTGAATAGGAATGTGTTCACTTTGTTTCTTCTATTTCTTTTAAGGTTAACAAATGCATTAGGAGAATGTTTACATTCACAAATAATTAATTTCAACAAGCAAATGATTTTTAAAAAAAAGTGTATTCTTAAATGAAAATGAATTTTATTAGATTGGTTAACAAAAATACGAAAATGTGTATATACATTTATATGCTTTTAAATGTCTACTGATGGTTTTTAAATGGAGGAATCAAATTTCAAGTTTAATTAATTGTAAAGTGTGTTGATTGGGGCAATTGCTTTAATGAATTGTGTATAAAATGAGGGAAGAGTGTAAGTGTTAAATAAAAAATCAGAATTCAATACACAGGAGGTTCAGATTCAAAAGTTTACTAGTGTACACCAGGAGGCAAAAAACCATACAAGTACATAATTTTGTCTGACATGATGCAGGAAGTACAGAATATTTTATAGTGTTTACATTCAAGTTATACCCACCTTACTGACGTAGTTAGTCACAAGGCATCTACATCACTTTTACTAACAGTATTCTATTCATCTAATAATGCTGATGAAGTACATTTAAAAAAAACTTTTCCTTTAGATACAATACGGCCTTGCTATCCAGCTGGCCAGTCATAATGTCTTTCTGTAAAGTTACTTCTTAAAGGTCTCATATCAGTTCGAATACAATAGCAGATTCAGACTTTAAATTCACCTCTTTGTTCACTGTTTCACTTTCCCACCAGCTGTGTTCTTATCTTACAGGGACAAATTACTACATCAGGAAAGGAAGATTTAATTATTTACAAGGGCAAGTTATCTTATCAGGAAGAAGCGGAAGATTTACACATTTTAATTTCCTGACCCAGCAGATAATCACTTATGAAAAGCATAACATTAAGCTTGCTGAGCTGGCAGCTGCCAAGGTCAGGGGTCAAAGCACACTGCAGTTTCAGAAGCTACTTGCATTTACACATGCATTTATCCCGTCTGTTATATGATTAATAGAATAAAATGCATCATAAACTACCTTGCTTTTAAACTAGCATTTCACATATATTTAAATACATATTTTTCTAACATTTTCCCCCTATTAATACTTTTTATTCTATTTTGAAGTATGCATTGTGTCATTTCATCTCCTAGCCTTTCCCACTCAGGATTTTCAGCTAGGTGAGTCATTTAATCTATACTTCAGAAAAAGCGTCATCTGAAATCAATCTTTTAATTTCAATATCTTGGTAGAAAGTTTCAGTAACAGATACATCAACAAAATCTTTGATTAATCTTTTCATGCAGGGAATTCCACAGCAAACACATGCTCCTATTAGGAGTATACCCACACAAATAGCAATTAGAATGTTCATTAGGATGGAACCCCACCCCCCAAACAGATTCTGGAAGAAGTCCGTCAGTGGGTTTGGGCCTGGTTCAGTCATGGCTGATACTTGCTGAATTACCTCTAGGTGATTATTTATCTCGTGGCGATTGTCAGGAATGAAAGCACAGCATTCTTCTTTGATAAGCGTGCACGTACCTCCTCTCGCCACTAGGGTGAAGTCAAGAGCCATCCGATTTTGTAGCACAACAGTTTTCATTGCATTTAGTTCATCAGTCACCAATTCTAGGGCGGAAAAAGTTGCATTACTCATTACTTCGAGAAGTTTCGACAACTTCCTCAGCTCCCAGATCGATTTGACTGCTCCATAGGCTGGTAGTATTCCTGCCCAGGATATAACACTGTCACCCAAGTCCATATGAGTCAATTCACTTTTGTCTTTTACTGAATTATGGTCTTTCCAACCAGCTTCGATCTTCCCAACTGGATTCACAGGTTTCTTAACTGGACCTTCAGATTTTCGAGCTATTTCCTTTACGTTTCGTATCTTACCCAAAGGTAATTCTGCAGTATGTCTTATTGCTGGAACCAGATAACCCAAAAAACAACTGCCGGACCAATTCTCAGGTAACCATTTATATGCCTTTTTCCCACAAATAAAATAACAGTTTTCTACTTTAGTACTAATACGCATCAGCCCTGCATGAAACATTTTCTGATCTATAACTGACAATTGTTTAAACAAAACAAGGTTTTGTCGTACTTCATTCAATGTTGTTTTCATTGTGCTCAAATATGAATCATAGTTAGTATTACAAACAGTACCTCCACTTTTAACTTCAATGTAACACTTGTAGGATATCGTAATATTACAATTACTCCATCCTACTTGGAGGGTATCGTTTTTAAAAAAGCACACAATTCCCTTTTGTGTAACAGGTAAAAATAATGCTATTTTGTCTTGTGATCTCACAGTTCCTGTGTCGAAAAGTAAATTCTCCCAAGTCTCATTTATCCCCAAAGGGACAGCGGACATTATCAGTCCTCCATAGCTGTTGGTATAGCTGTACAAACCCAGCAATTTGAAATGTTCATAGTCTCTGCATACACACGTTTCATGGCCAGGTATGTTTTAAAATTTGGATGCCAGTCTATAGACGTTTCATCACGCCTTCCCACTTTCACTTGTGTGGTTGTGTGTAGGATGAACCACAGCAAGAGAAAAATTGTCACAATTACAGTTAATAAATGTACACACAACAAAATGATTATGCAACATCTCTGAGGTTGATCTAAACTTCTATTCGTTTTGCTTTTGGCCATCTCGGTCTGGTTGTGTATCAGTCTCAAAGTTTTTATCAAGTTGAAAGTTCTTTACCGGTTTACAATGCGTCAAATGAACCCAGGACGTCCTCTCGGCCACTCTAACTGCAGTAGGCGTTGCCAACAAAACCTGGCACGGACCTTCCCACTTTGGACTCGCCCAGTTTTTCCTTTTCGTCACTTTCAGCCAGACCCATCTTCCTGGGTCCATGACTGCTTCCACCGGTCTGGTCTGTTCCTTATCTGAAAAAGATTTAAACTGCAAAACAGACTTATTCGTTAACAATTTCTTCATATATTCTGCTAACGAACTGTCAGCCTCTTGCTCTGCAGGCATGAGAGCTTTCCACTGAGGCACATAATATGTTCTCCCAAAAACCATTTCAAAGGGAGTCAAACCCTTTACATTTGGAACCGTTCTCATACCCAGCAGTGCTAAAGGCAGACAGTATATCCAATTCTTTTGGGTCTCCTCTACTAGCTTCCTAAGTTTACTTTTTGGGTACCATTGTACCTTTCCACCAGTCCTGCTGACTGTGGGTGGTAGGCACAATGGTTCTTTAAGGAGATACCAAAAAATCTCCCAAGCTGGTGAATCGTCTGATTCACAAAATGTGTGCCATTGTCACTATAAATCCTCTTCGGAATGCCAACTCTAGGGATTACTTCTTTTATCAGGGCTTTTGCCACTGTTGCTGCATCCGGGTTTTTGGTTGGAAAAGCTTATACCCATTTAGAAAACATGTCTACAATAACTAAACAAAACTTCTTCCCTTCACATTTATTCAATTCTGTGAAATCCATACAAATAGTATGGAACGGGTATGGTGGTATAGGAAAACTTCCTTGCTTGGTTTTAAATGCTCCTTGTGCATGGTGCTTGTTACAAGTTTGACAAGCTGCACAAAATTTTTTTGTGTAGTTTATGTATCCGTATGTTTGGAATATTCGATTTACTAACTGTACCATCCCCCCTGTTGAGACATGGCACTGCCCATGGCTCAACAAAGCTGCATATCTAAATAAATTAGACGGCAATATTGGTTTTCTTTCTTTGGAAATGTACAGTCCATTCTCAAGAATTGCACCTCGTTTTACCCATTTTTGTTTTTCTGCTTTTGTAGTAAGAGTCTGCATTGTTTTTAACATGTCGAAATCTAAAATCTCAGAGGGTTGTAATTCCTCATTTAAAAGTAAAGTTTCTGAGTCTGAGGCTGCTTGCTTTGCAGCTGCATCAGCTCATGCATTGCCTTTTGAAATCTTATCCTGTTGTTTTGTATGAGCTACACATTTACAAATAGCTACTTTGGTAGGTAACTGAATAGATTCTAATAGCTCCAAAATAAATTGCGCATGATTAATAGGTTTTCCACTGGATGTAATCATTCCTCTATTTTTCCATTGTTGTGCAAATACATGTACTGTAGAAAAAGCATACTGTCAGTATATATGTTTACACTCTTGTTTTTTGCTAAAGTACATGCTCTCTTCAAAGCTATCAACTCTGCTGCTTGTGCAGATAAGTTGTGTGGTAAGGATTGAGCTTCTAAAATTTCAGTGTCTGTAACTACTGCATATCCCACCAGATTCTTCCCTGTAGGACCCCTTCTGCATGAGCCATCCACGTAATATGTCACCTCGGCATTATCCAAGGGCATATATGTAAGATCTTGTCTAGGTAAAGCTAACTGTTCAATTTCCTGCAGGCAGCTGTGTGGTGTGCCCTCCACAGGAGTTGGAAGTAATGTTGATGGATTCAATGTCGTACATCGTTCAATTGTCATATGAGGTTGGCTCAGCAGTATAGTCATACATGAAAGATGTCTAGCAGGAGAAAGGTATGCCATTTTCTCTTGCAGTAAAATTATTGCAACTGCATGAGGCACTCTCAATGTGAGAGGGTGAAATAACACCACTGAGGCCGTAGCCTGTACTGCCATTGCGGCTGCAACTACTGCTTGTACACAGTGAGGCAAAGATCATGCCACTGGGTCTAACTGTGATGAATAGTAAACTATGGGGCGTTGCTTGTCCCCATGACTGACGTCATGTACCCTTGCTTACAATCTACGGTCTGAAAAAAACATTTGTGATAATTTGGAAGCCCTAAAACTAATGAAGAAGCTTCAACCTGCAGAAAGCCGTTTCTGCTTCTGTTGTCCATTGTAAAATGTCTTGCGCTGCCATTGGTGTCTTATATATCAAATCAGTCAGTGGAGCAGATTCCAAAGCATAATTTGGTATCCAGCTCCGACAAAAATTAGTTGTATCTAAGAAAGACATCATTTCTTTCTTGGTTGTTGGTTTGGGTGCTTGCAAAATCGCTGTTTTTCTTTCCTCATCTAGTATTCTACATTCATTGGATATTACATATCCTAAGTATCTAACTTGTTTTCTCCAAAGTTGTAACTTACTTTTGTTTACTTTGTGTCCTCGTATTGCTAAAAATTTCAATAATGCTACTGTATCCTCCCTGCACTGTTGCTGGGTGGGGGCTGCTAGCAAGATGTCATCTACATAAAGTAGAATTTGACTACCTCCCGGTGGGGTAAATCCTGCCAGGTTGCTAGCCATTTCTTGTGCAAAAATTGTTGGGCTCTCACAATATCCCTGTGGTAGTCGAGTATATGTATACCTTTTACCCTGAAATGTAAATGCAAACCAATATTGACTATCAGGATGTATAGGTGTTGAAAAGAAAGCATTGCTAATATCTACCACAGAGAAATACTTCTGTTGCGGTTCTAAATCATTTAACAAGGTATGTGGGTCTGGCACCGTAGGTGCTCTAGGTATTACTGCATTATTTACAGCTTGTAAATCTTGTACCAGCCGCCATTCCCCGTTTACTTTTTTAACAGGAAATAGGGGTGTATTACATGGTGAATCAGGAGATTCTACCAGTACTCCTTCTTTGAGTAATGCTGCTATTATAGGCTTAATTCCTATTTCTGCATCCTTTCTCAAAGGGTATTGTCTTTTCTGTGGTCTAAAAGCTGACTTTGGGGTAATTGTAACTGGTCCTGCTGTTCGAATAAGTCCTACATCTGACTTGCCTGTTGACCACAGAGTTGTCTGAATTTCACATAAGGTCTTTTCTTCTTCTTCTAATAAAAATGCTAATCAGCTGTCCTCGCTAGATTGCAAGTGTACAGCTGGATGTGTCTGTGTCAACCAATTCAGTTTTTGTTTTTGTATCCCTTGTTCTGACAGTTCTAAATCAGTCTGTTTCTCCCATCTTGTTACTTTTTCTCCTAAGTCTGCCCATTTAACACTTTTATTCTTTGTCAGGCTGACATGTGGCAACCGATTTGATCTATACAATGCAAGGAATTCTTGAGGTAATGAACAGCTAACTACACTGTTCCCTCTGTATCCCAGTACAAAGTCATAAAACCAATCTAGTTGCACGATTTCTAAACAGTTCTTGCTCATACTCTCTATCAGGTCTTGGTGTGGTACAGTAATATAGAGTACAGTGTAACAAATGCTGTTGATCAGTGTCAAGGGAGGGGGCTTTACTGATGGCTACGTTCATCAGCTCCTCGGTCACTGCCCCTGGACCAGTCGTGACTAGGTCCTGGCTGTACCAATAAAAGGTTTCACCCTCCGATCGCACTACAAAGGTATCCATTTGTCTCTGTGCCTCCATACCTTGTACAGTTGGAACTACTGCTATGCCAAATATCTGCATAAGGTCCCTGCCCAATAGGTTTACTGGACACTTTGCAGAAACAACTATTTTACTTCTCTGGGTCCTACCTGAAACAGGGTCAGTTATTGCTATATCATGGGAGAGTGGCTCCCTGTATAGCTGTCCGTTTGCTGCTTTTACTAATATATAATCAGGTAGTTCGGAATGTTCTGGTAACTTGGAGGGGTGTATCAAAGTCCGTGACGCCCCTGAGTCACACAGGAATTTGACTTCCCTTCCCTCCACCAGAAGTGTCACTTCTGGTTTTGTATCTGCTAGGTAGAACTCCAGGCTCAACAATGCTAAATCTAAAATTTCATTTCCATTTTCGTCAATTTGTACTTCCTCTACTCCTTCTACTACATTGGCATTTGTCTTTTCTATTCTAGCTGTTACTGGTGATTCCTGACTTTCATATGATGTATCCTCACTATCATATAGTCAGTCCTCATCCCCTTTATCTTCTGTAATTACCTTCTTGTTTTGCCTACAATCCCTTGCTAGATGCCCTTTTTTCCCGCATTTGAAGCATTCACCTTTCTTTTTCCTCTCTTCAAAATCTTCTGATCGTTTGTCAGACTGCTTGTTTCCCTGGGCATTCTTCTTGCCCTTTTTACCTGACTGTGATACAAATACTTCAGCTCTGTCTTCAGCAGTAAAGACTTGCGCCTTCTTTTTCTTTTTACTATTAAAATGTCTCTCAGCATGTCTAGCGTATTCGAGTAAGGCTTGTAGCCTCCCTGTTCGATGATCTATCATATGCTTCGTAATGAAGCTACTAATAGGTGCAATGCAACCTTTCAAAAATGCATTTTTTAATTGTTGTTCATATGGGGAATCAGTTGTTTGGTTCTCAGGAACCGACATACCGCTATGATTATTAAAGCATTCTAATAATCTAGCATAATATCCATCTATTGTCTCATTTTCCTGTTGTATGCATTGATTAATGCAAGTCCAGTCTGCTCTAGGTTTCCATTTCTCAGAGATTCTGTCTGTCAGACCTTTCACTCTGTTGTCTAACTCTGCGTCACTATGTGGGAGTGGCCTAAGTTCTGCATTACGAGGATTCCAGGTGCCACAAATCATGTGCCAATCTGGACCTATAATTTGTCTTACTACTTTTTCTACTTCTTCCCCATTCAAGTGGTAACTTAACCTCATGCCTTGTAAATCTTCTAAAAATTTCGTAAAATTAACTTTCGGATGCGGGATTCCCTCAGTAGCCTTCCGGATATCTTCCGGTGTCCATGGTCTATATACTAAGAGTGTGGGATCCTGCCCTTCCTGTCCTGCCTGAGGATTTGGAACTTCTATAAGTGGGCATATTTCTTCCTCACTCTCATCCTGTAGATTTCTCTCTATTTGGTATGATTCTGTGTCCCTATGTGTTTTACGTGTTTGAGACCTAGTCTCAATAGGATCTCTAACAAATGGTTGTGGTCTTACTGAAACTTCAGGATAACGCGGAGGCGGACCAGCCTGTCCACTCGCTTCATATCCTGAAAAGGGTAAGGGAGGGGGTAAGGGAGGAGGAGGAGAAGCTGTAGCTATTACCAAGTTATTATCCTCTTTGTCAAAAAATAATGTTTTTGAATTTTTAAGCTTCTGTTCCCTACGATTTGCTTCCTCAATCCACCTGTGTGCTTGAGGTATGCCTAGTTGGCGTTGCTTTTTTGCCTGACCTCCTGCATCAGATTTAAGCTGTTTAAGGAGTTTAACTAGTGTAAGTTTATCTAGTTTACCATCAAATTCAAATTTGTTAACCCATTTCGTATCATACCTAACATTATCAGGACGCTGTAATTGCATGTATTTTGCGTCTTCGGTTAGGGGCGGATCTCGCGAGGTTTTAGTGCACTGATTACCCATGTCAAAGAAAATGTTACGTAACCCTTTTTTTATCACGTGATGTCAATTTCTTAGTTCCTGTTTACAGTTTGTCTAGAATAACTGTCTACCTTATTCTGTTACCCTGATCTATGACAAAATATACAGTACTTCCTTTTGTCCCTGATCTGCAAAACAAATCTTGACAATAATATACTGAAACCTAGTCCCTGATCTAAAACAGAAAAAAGGCAAATTCTTCCTACCTGAGCCTCCTGGTCTTGAAAATGGTCAAATTCTGCTCTTCGGCCTCCGGTCAGAAAGTGGCCAGCCTCTTTACACACGACAATTCAGTCGGAGGTCTTTTCACTCAAGAAGAACCATTTTGGTAACTTCTCCTGTGCAGTATTCGACCACCGATACACTCTGATCTGCAGCTTACCAAGGGAATTCCGTCTCGAAAGGACCAAACTGTTAAATAAAAAATCAGAATTCAATACACAGGAGGTTCAGATTCAAAAGTTTACTAGTGTACACCAGGAGGCAAAAAAACATACAAGTACAGAATTTTGTCTGACATGATGCAGGAAGTACAGAATATTTTATAGTGTTTACATTCAAGTTATGCCCACCTTACTGACGTGGTTAGTCACAAGGCATCTACATCACTTTTACTAACAGTATTCTATTCATCTAATAATGCTGATGCAGTACATTTAAAAAAAACTTTTCCTTTAGATGCTATCCAGCTGGCCAGTCATAATGTCTTTCTGTAAAGTTACTTCTTAAAGGTCTCATATCAGTTCGAATACAATAGCAGATTCAGACTTTAAATTCACCTCTTTGTTCACTGTTTCACTTTCCCACCAGCTGTGTTCTTATCTTACAGGGACAAATTACTACATCAGGAAAGGAAGATTTAATTATTTACAAGGGCAAGTTATCTTATCAGGAAGAAGCGGAAGATTTACACATTTTAATTTCCTGACCCAGCAGATAATCACTTATGAAAAGCATAACATTAAGCTTGCTGAGCTGGCAGCTGCCAAGGTCAGGGGTCAAAGCACACTGCAGTTTCAGAAGCTACTTGCATTTACACATGAATTTATCCCTTCTGTTATATGATTAATAGAATAAAAGGCATTATAAACTACCTTGCTTTTAAACTAGCATTTCACATATATTTAAATACATATTTTTCTAACAGTAAGGTGTTTGTATTTTATTTTATTTTACATTTGTTGACCGGGCTGGTCCAACTGGATATATGTCCATTTTCAGTGGAGGCCCGGGGAGAAAAGCTCCACAAACAGAGTAATATTTACAAAAACACAGGAAAATTACAAAGTTTTGGCAATCATTACATTTCATTGCATATAATTTATTAATAAGGAAAAAAAATAAAAATAATCATAGTACATAACATTTACGGATATTCATACAAAATATGTACAATGACACTATTAAACTCTAAAGTCACACACATTATTGTTAGTGGATAAGTAAACAAGCTTATACAGGTAGGAAGATTAGTGTCTAGGGGCAAAGCAGGTAGCTAGTCTGGGTTAGCACAGGGGCATAACCAATGTGATTTAAGGTATGGTTTCAGTTTGCTTTTGAATAGGGTAACTGAGGATGGGGAGGTTAGGTGATTGAGGAGGGTGTTCCAGGTTTTACCCCCTGTATTATAGAACAATGAGTCTCCGGACAGATTGTTGGTTTTACCTATTTTTACCAGTAGTTTATTTGATGAGCACAGGGTCTTTAGATTATTGTAGGGGGTGATTAGGTTAGTGAGTATTAGAGCATTTGTTGGTTGATACAGGATCTTATGGGCAACTACTAGTTGGTTCAATAGTATTAGATTTGACAACTCTAACCATCCTAGTTGATTAAGATTGTTACAATGGTGGGTTCTATAGGTTGACCCAGTTGCAAATCTAGCAATATTGTTGTAGGAGATAACCAGCTTGTTCAGATTGCTTTTACATAGTTTAGCATAGATAGCGGAGACATATAGTAGGGTTGAGATTAAGTGGGTACGGGCAATAGTGGTCCTGGCTAGTGGAGTCAGAAAGGGTTTAATCCTGTAGAGGGAACCTAATTTTTTGTTTACTGTTTTTATAGTATTGTTGATATGAGGCTCAAAGGTGAGGTTATTGTCAATTAGTACCCCAAGTAGTTTTGTGGTAGGATCAGGGGATATGATAGTTCCATTGCTAGATGTAACAGTAAAGTTCAGTGGGGTGGCCCTACAGGTGGGAGTGGACAGTAGCATTTTTATTTATTTTTTTTGGGTTCAAGATGAGACATCAGTGTAGAAGCTAATTCTCTACTGTGCTAAAGATGTTTTGGGTTAGGGACTGAAGTTCGGATGGAGACATGGCTGAGCATATTAGTGTGGAATAGTCTGCATATTGGATACAGGTAGCTTGAGGTATTACAGAATATAGGTCATTTGTAAAGATAGAGAATAGGAGAGGACCCATTATGGAGCCTTGAGGGATACCAAGGGCAACTGGGAGGTGAGAAGATAGGTTATTTTCCCATAATACAGCCTGTTGCCTGTTATTTAAGTAGGATTGGAATCACTGTAGAGCAGGCGCATCCAATGACAAGTTTTTGAGTATGTTTATGAGGAGGTGGTGGTTAACCATGTCAAAGGCTTTTGACAAATCAATAAAGAGGGCTGAGGATAGAGTGTTGCTACTTTGATTTCTATTAATGCAGTCAGTAAAGGATAAGAGAGCAGAGGTGGTGCTATGAAATGGTCTGAAGCCATGTTGGCAGGTGGCTAGTAAGTTGTTTTCTAGTAGGTAGCTTAAAAGTTACTTATGAATGCATTTTTCCATGATTTTTGCCAATGGGGATAATATGGCTATAGGCCTGTAGTTAGATAAATTTTTGGAATTACCACCTTTATGCAGGGGGATAATATGTGAAATTTTCAAGATTGATGGGATAGTTCCTTCAGAAATAGTTCTATTAATGAGGGTGGATATGGGTAGGCTATAGCTTGTGCAGCTTTTTGCAGGTATTCTGCAGGTAGTAGATCTGCAGAGAGGGTGGTGGGTTTAAGTTTCTGAATAAGGGTACAGAAAAGGGATGTAGGAACAGGTTGAAAATGAAATAGTGGTGAGCTGTTGGAGATATCAGAGGAAGAAGATATGGTTTCAGGGAATAGCTGATTGGCAAGAGATTGTATGGTCTCTGTGAAAAAAAGTGTTAAACGAGTTGGCTATTTGGTTGGGATTGTGATCAGAGCCTGTGGGTGTGGGAGTGACTGAACGACCTGGGTGTAAGAGTTTATTGATGCCTGACCAGAATTTATGAGGTTTATTTTGGTGGGTTTGTTGAAGTTGACAATAAAAGTTTCTTTTTGTTTCGTTTCCTAGCTGTCTGAACTTTAATTGTTCTGTAGGGCTTTTCATTGTATGCCAGCTGGCCCAGAGTTTATTTATTTGGAGGATTTTTTGTTTGGTAGTTTTGGAAAGCCATGGGGCTGGTTTAGTCCTAGTTCTGATTGTGCACGTTGGGGCATGGGAATCTAGAGTAGCTAAGAATTTAGAATTAAAGTATTTGACTGCATCATCTAATGGTAGGTGTTTCAGGGGTGACCAGTCACAAGCTATAAGTTCTTTTTGAAAGCTGTCAGGGTTAAAATTTTTAGTTTAATAGGTTCATAGGTAGGTACTAGGCTATCAGCCCTAGGGCCCATACAAGCCTAGCCAAAAAATGTACCCTGGCTTTCGGCACACAAGAGAATTATTTTCCTGTGCCCCTGTTGAGCAGAGCCACAGAAGTGATCCCCGGGGTGAATTTCCCATTTTCCATCCGATCATCAAGATTTTTCTTGAAGAGTGCTAATGAGGAGCTCTTTTTGACATAGATAGGTAGTCTGTTCCAGAGTATGGGAAGTCTCTGGCCCATACAAGCCTAGCCAAAAAATGTACCCTGGCTTTCGCCACCCAAGAAAATTATTTTCCTGTGCCCCTGTCGAGCAGAGCCACAGAAGTGATCCCCGGGGTGAATTTCCCATCCAATCATCAAGATTTTTCTTGAAGAGTGCTAATGAGGAGCTCTGTTTGACATAGATAGGTAGTCTGTTCCAGAGTATGGGAAGTCTCTGGGACAGGAATCTATTCCTCCAGCATGTTCTGTTTATTGTGGTGACAAGGTTTAGGACCCTAGAGCGTGTAGCTTGGAGGGATTGGGATTTCCTTAAGTGGAGCATGTCCAACAGCTCTGGGTTTGACATAGCTTTGTATGTTAGGCAGAGATCACCCCTGAGTAGGTGATATGCGATGGAGTAAAGCTGTAGTTTTTTGAGACAGTCTGCATAGGGCAGCTGTTTGAGGCCAGTAATCCTCTTTGTGAGGTATTTCTGTGGTCTTTCCAGTTGTTGTAGATGTCTTGTGAGGTACATACCAAAAGGGGCGTTGTACTCTATAATGGGTCTAATGAGTGATGAGTAGAGGGGAGCAATGACCTCTTTTTTTCTGGATGAGAATCCTTTTGTGATGAGATGAGCCACGTAGAAGGATTTCTTGACCACTGTGGCGATGTGATTATCAAAGGAGAGACTACTGTCCACATGTGTCCTAAGGTCTCTTATCACATTTTCGGCATTAAGTAGACTACCAGCTATGTGGTAGTTCATGGGTACAGAGTTTTTACCAAAGGGGATGACAATACACTTTTTGGCATTGAGCTTCAGGCCATGGCTTTGACACCAGGTATCTGTCTCAGTGAGGCCCTTTTGTAGTTTGTCCACATCGTTAAGAGTTTTGATTATGGCTCCTAGTTTGCAGTCATTTGCAAACTTTGTTAGCCAAAGACCCTCCATGTTGGCCTGCACCTCAGAGAAGTAGATACCAAACAGGAGAGGACCCAGGACTGAACCCTGTGGTACTCCACTTGTCACTGGTCTGATGGATTTGGAATCCATTAATTTCACAGTGTGGGTTTTGTCCGTAAGCCAGTTGGCAACCCATCTTGTGACATAGGGATTTATACCTAGTTTAGTGAGTTTATCTATAATTCCAGAGTGGAGGATGGTGTTGAAAGCCTTGGCGAGATCTAGATAAGCTGTGTGAACCATTTTACCCTCATCTATGGCTTTGGTGACTTTAATATTAACTGGAAGTGCTGTACTTCTGAACAGCATTAGTCCTTATTGTTATTAGTCCTTATTGTCTTATAAATGTTTGGGTTTGGAATATCAGTATTATACCTTATTAAGAAGGTGAGTGAGTGGTCGATTATATCTTCAGGGAGGGTACCTAATTTGTAAGTTTGGTGATTAGTATTAGTGAGAATCCAGTCTAGGGTGCTTTTGTTGTTACTAAGTTTACTAGTTCTGGTAGGGGATGTGATGGTTTGAGTAAAACCATATAGGTTAATATGAGTAGAAGGCTGTTCAGATGTACAGCACTTCCAGTTAATATTAAAGTCACCAAGTACTATGGTTTCTTGTGGGTTATTGGTCAAAAGCCAACTTGGATAGCCTCTAAGGTGCTAGTATTATTGCCTGGGGGGAGGTAGATACAGATGATACATATGTATTTACATTTGTTAAGCTGAAACTTAGAAATGAGAATTTCTGCATTACTAGTTAGTGGAGGTTTGGAGTCTATAGAGGTCAATTGTAATCCAGATTTGTATAGTATAGGTACTCCCCCACCCTTCTTAGAATTCCGGTAAAGTCTCAGGATATTATAGCCAGGGGGAATAACCACATTGTCTTGAGCTGATGGCTTGAGCCATGTTTCAGTAAGACAGAGGATGTCAAATTAATGTACATCCATGAGTGCATGTAGGTGGGCAACTTTATTATTTATGCTCCGAATATTGAGATGAGCTATTAGGAGAGAGTTGGGGGGGTCTGGTAAGCAAGTGTGTGTTAGTAAGAGTTGGTGTGTGTGGCTCTGGGGTTGTGGTAGAGTTTGGGCCAGGATTAGGATGTATGTCACCATCTATTAGGGAGTGGACTTGTATTCTCAAAGTGAGTTTTAAAAGTTTACATATTAGGTCTGATGTATCTGATGAACTGACATTTTGGAGTGTGAATAAAGGGAACGAAAGTGCTAATAACCTTACCTGCCTGGAGTCTGTATTTTTGGAAGAGAGTTACCCTGTGTGTTCATTGTGGACATTTGGTTTGGACTTTTTGTTTTTATTGTTTATTCTGGTGTGATCTCAGAGTTAGTATATATAAGTAGCAGGGTGTGAGGGTACAATGATCTCTGAGTTAGTATATATAAGTAGCAGGGTGTGGGGGTACCGTGATCTGAGACTTAGCATATATAAGTAGCAGGGTGAGGGGGGTACAATGATCTCTGAGTTAGTATATATAAGTAGCAGGGTGTGGGGGTACAGTGATCTGAGAGTTAGCATATATAAGTAGCAGGGTGGGGGGTACAATGATCTCAGAGTTAGTATATATAAGTAGAAGGGTGTGGGAATACTCTGATACCAGAGTTAGTATATATAAGTAGCAGGGGTGTGGGGGGGACCGTGATCTCAGACTTAAAGGAAGTAAATAGTGTGGGAAGAAATAGCCAGGAAATTGTTATGGCTAGGCTTGTATAGGCCATAGGGCCGATAGCCTAGTACCAACCTATGAACATATGAACCTAGTATATATAAGTAGCGGGGGTGTGGAGGTACTGTGATCTCAGATGTAGTATATCTAAGTACCATGGGTGTGGGGGCACCGTGATCTCAGTCTTAGTATATATAATTAGCAGGGGTGTGGGGGTACTGTGATCTCAGAGTTAGTATATATAAGTAGCTGGGTGTGGGCTACACTGATGTTAGAGTTAGTATATATCAGTAGCAGGGATGTGGGGGGTGCAGTGATCTCAGAGTTAGTATATCTAATTAGTATGGGTGTAGGGGGATTGTGATGTTATTGTTAGTATATATATATATATATATATATATATATATATATATATATATATGTATAAACGTAGCAGGGGTGCGGGGTACAGTGATCTCATATTTACTATATATATGTAGCATGATGTGAGGTACACTGATTTCAGAGTTAGTTTATGTAAGTAGCAGGGGTGTAGGGATACGGTGATCCCAGCCTTACTATATATAAGTTACAGGGATGTAGGGATACAGTGATCTCAGATTTAGTATATTTAAGTAGCAAGAGTGTAGGGGATACAGTTATCTCAAAGTTAGTATACATAAGTAGCAGGAGTGTGAGGAGCAGTGATCTCAGAGTTAGTATATATAAGTAGCAGGGTGTGAAGGTACACTGATTTCAGAGTTAGTATATATAAGGAGCAGGGTGTGGTGATACCGTGATCCCAGAGTTAGCATATGTAAGTAGCAGGGTGAAGGGGTGCAATGATCTCAGAGTTAGTATATATAAGTAGCAGGGTGTGGGCGTACATTGATCTCAGAGTTAGTATATATAAGTAGCAGGGGTATGGGGGTACACTCATCTCAGAGTTAGTATATATAAGAAGCAGGGTGTGGGGGCACACTGATCTCAGAGTTAGTATATATAAGAAGCAGGGTGTGGGGGCACACTGATCTCAGAGTTAGTATATATAAGTAGCAGGGTGTGGGGGTACAGTTATCTCAGAGTTAGTATATATAAGTAGGAGGGTGTGGGGGTACAGTGATCTCAGAGTTTGTGTATATAAGTAGCAGGGTGTGGGGGTACTCTGATCCCAGAGTTAATATATATAGGTAGCAGTCGTTTGGGGGGTACACTGATCTCAGACTTAGTATATATAAGAAGCAGGGTGTGGGGGCACACTGATCTCAGAGTTAGTATATATAAGTAGCAGGGTGTGGGGTACACTGATTTTAGAGTTAGTATATATAAATAGCAGGGTGTGGGGAACAGTGGTCTCAGAATTAATATATTCAAGTAGCAGGGGTTTGCTGGTGCAGTTATCTCAGAGTTAGTATATATAAGTAGTAGGGTGTGGGGGTCCAGTGATCCCAGAGTTAGTATATATAAGTAGCAGGGGTGTGGGTGTACTGTGATCTCAGATTTACAAGCAGGGGGTTGAGAGTACTGTGATCTCAGAGTTAGTGTATATAAGTAGCAGGGTGGGGTTCTCTGATCCCAGAGTTAGTATATATATAAGCAGCAGGTTGTGGGGGTACACTAATCTCAGAGTTAGTATATATAAGTAGCAGGGTGTGGGGGTACAGTGATCTCAGAGTTAGTATATATAAGTAGCAGGGTGTGGGGGTACTGTGATCTCAGACTTTGTATATATAAGCAGCAGGGTGTGGGGGTACACTAATCTCAGAGTTAGTATATATAAGTAGCAGGGTGTGGGGGTACAGTGATCTCAGAGTTAGTGTATATTAGTACAGGGTGTGGGGGGTACACTGATCTCAGATTTAGTATATATAAGTAGCAGGGTGTGGAAGGACACTGATCTCATAGTTAGTATATGTAAGTAGCAGGGTGTCGGGGTACAGTTTTCTCAGAGTTAGTATATATAAGTAGCAGGGTGTCAGGGTGCACTTATCTCAGAGTTAGTATATATAAGTAGCAGGGTGTGGGGTACACTGATCCCAGAGTTAGTATATATATATATATATATATATATATATATATATATATATATATATATATATAAGTAGCAGGGTGTGGGGGTGCAGTTATCTCAGTGTTAGTATATATAAGTAGCAGGGATGTAGGGCTACAGTGGTCTCAGAGTTAGTATATATAAGTAGCAGGATGTGTGGGTACAGTGATCTCAGAGTTAGTATATATAAATAGCAGGGTGTGGCGGTACAATGATCCAATAGTTAGTATATAGAAGTCGCAGGGTGTGGGAGTACTGTGACTTCAGATGTAGTATAGATACGTAGCAGGGGTGTGGGGGGTACCGTGATCTCAAACTTAGTATATATAAGTAGCAGGTGTGTGGGGGTAGTGTGATCTCAGAGTTAGTATATATAAGTAGCAGGGTGTGGGGGTACTCTGATCCCAGAGTTAGTGTATATATAAGTAGCAGGCATGTGGGAGGTACAGTGATCTCACAGTTTGTGTATATAAGTAGCAGGGGTGTGGGGGTACTGTGATCTCAGAGTTAGTTTATATAAGTAGCAGGTTGTAGGGGTACTCTGATCCCAGAGTTAGTATATATAGGTAGCAGACATGTGGGGGGTACACTGATCTCATACTTAGTATACATAAGTAGCAGGGTGTGGGGTACACTGATCTCAGAGTTAGTATATATCAGTAGCAGGGATGTGGGGGTGCAGTGATCTCAGAGTTAGTATATATAAGTAGTAGGGGTGTATGAGTATTGTGATGTCATTGCTAGTATATATAAGTGTCAGATTTACTATATATAAGTGGCAGGGTGTGAGGTACAGTGATCTCAGAGTTAGTATATGTAAGTAGCAGGGGTGTAGGGGTACGGTGATCCCAGCATTACTATATATAAGTAGCAGGGCTGTGGTGGTACAGAAATATCAGGGTTAGTATGTATAAGTTGCAGGTATGTGGGGGTACAGTGATCTCAGATTTAGTATAAATATATATATATATATATATATATATATATATATATATATATATATATATATATATATATATATATCAGTAGCAGGGGTGTAGGGGATACAGTTATCTCAAAGTTAGGATATATAACTAGCAGAGTGTGGGGAACAGTGGTCTCACAATTAATATAGTCATGTAGCAGGGGTTTGGTGGTGCAGTTATCTCAGAGTTAGTATATATAAGTAGCAGGGATGTAGGGCCACAGCGCTCTCAGAGTTTGTATATATAAATAGCAGGGTGTGGCGGTACAATGATCCCAGAGTTAGTATATATAAGTAGCAGGGTGTGGGGTACTGTGACTTCAGATGTAGTATATATAAGTAGCAGGGGTGTGGGGGTAGCGTGATCTCAGACTTTGTATATATAAGTAGCAGGGTGCGGCGGCACTGTGATCTCAATGTTAGTATATATAAGTAGCAGTGTTGAGGGGTGCAGTGATCTCAGAGTTAGTATATATAGGTAGCAAGGTGTGGGGGTACTGTGATCTCATACTTAGTATATGTAAGTAGCAGGGTGTGGGGTACACTGATCTCAGACTTAGAGTATATATAAGTAGCAGGAGTGTGGGGAGCAGTGATCCCAGAGTTGCTATATAGCAGAAAGGGTTTGGGGGTACAGTAATCTCATATTTAGTATGTATAAGAAGGAAGGTGACATGCCAGGATCTATAATGACATATGAGTCCTACAGTACCTGTAACAGTAACATTTGTGGACTCCTGTAGGCAGGAGTGGGTCGTGCTATAGGACTGCAGGACTGCAGCCCCCCAACTGTAAACTGAAAAGAAAAAAAAAATGGCGAGCCTCGGGAACTCCGCGCATGCGTTCTCGACATTCCCAGAACTTGTAGGAATCAGGACTGCTTACACAGCAGTCCTAATCAGGAAGTAGGTATCTCTGTAGTCTGATGTCCAAAAGTCTATGTGGTTACAACCGCATTGACTGGAAGGGAATCAAACTGCAATGCCTGTTCTCACGGGGAGGACAGGTCCTTTTACTTTTTTGTGCAGGACTGGGGATTTTCAAGCTGCTACAGACAGACTCCAAACTCAGGTAAGTGTGTATGTGTGTGTGTGTGTGTGTGTGTGTGTGTGTGTGTGTGTGTGTGTGTGTGTGTGTGCGTGCGTGCGTGCGTGCGTGCGTGTGTGTGTGTGTGTGTGTGTGTGTGTGTGTGTGTGTGTGTGTGTGCAACTGTGCATACCAAAACAACTCCAGCAAGTTTTGAAAGAGACTGTATGTTATTTATGGTAAATGGGCAAGAAAGTTGTTACAACACTTAAAATGGTGCAGTGATGTTTACTGGAAGCAATATGTCAGTTAAGACTAGTTTTACTGTTTACGTTGCATTACTTCACTTTGTCTGGTTTTGAATTGGGATATTGCGTTCAGAGTTTACATACGTATAAACATGCTCATACTAGTTGAATATTAGGTGGGTGAAGCCAGTTGCTGGGCTTGACTTCTGAGGGAAAATGGCTGACTGCTCCCATTGCCGTCCTGATTGGGCTGACTGGTGATGGAGCTCAATAAATTCAGACTTAACTTCTGCGGAAGTGGTGTATTGTTTGGTTATGACAGCTCCCTAGCATAAAGGTAGATGTTGTTAGTTCTGTTTCTGTTGCACTAGCTGGCAGTATTTATTTTTAAAGTAATAAAATTTCAGTATGTTTGCATTGAATGCCATTACTTAGGTGGAGTAATTTGGGGAAATATAGGCCTAGACGAGGATTGAAAATTGGGCATTGGCTTCTTATATTTTCATTACAGTTGTAAACAATACGCTGGACATTTATTAAAATGAAGTAGTTAAAAAGTGGGGTATTACAAGAAACCATTGTAGTGTTGTATGATTGTAACATTGTGTTTCATGTGTAGGGTGAGAAAAAATCCCATTTGGGGTCTAATATGATGTGTTGTTCATGCACATGTTTTTATTTGCGTTCATGAGTTACGTACCTAACTCAGCTTTATAAGCATGCAGCCTGTTTCCTTTGTGTTTTATGTGCAGGGTTCTCTTAAGTTATTGTTTACATGTATGCATCAGTTGGGTGCTAAAAGAGTAGAAAAAGTTTTGAGACTTAGCTGGCGTATGCAGTGTTTATAGATGTTCGCTGGCAAGAGTAAATTTTATTATACTATATAAAGAAGAGAGAGGTGAATACACGTTTTAGTTGATGATTAAGTGCAGTCTACTATATGAATGCATGGAAATGAATAATGCTTGTATGTGAGTAGGATGTGTGGTTGAGTTTTTCATTCCCAGAGAGGTTTAGCTTTGGTTTACCTCCACTTATAGTATTACTAGGGATGTTTGTGTTTTAGATGTGTATATTGTAATGCCAAAATACTTCAATAAGCTTTTTGTTTAGTTTCAGTATTTGTTATAACTAGTGTTTCTGTGTGTTGTTACACTTGAACGGACAGGTGGGAATGTTGCATGTATTTGAGTTTAGCTGGTACTGTATGTAAGTACTGGTAAAGTTTGTATTTTTCCATATCAGAACAACAATGTTTCTCGCAGTTTTAACTTCACTCCATGGTAATCTGCTTACTGTAACTGAATTGATTGGCTGTAGTTAATGTTCTTTGGTTATTGCCACCTGATGCCTCTTCCAGTTTTACTGCCACTGATGATTTGCCTGATACCACATGTTGTTGTTGTCTTTCGGCTTTTCCTGGTTAGGGGTCGCCACAGCGGAACTCCGGTCCGCTAATGATTGGCAGTAAATTTTCATGAATGCTGAGGTGCCAGCTCAAGATTCAAACCTTCAACGAAGGCACTCCCATTTACGCATGTCTTTCAAATGCCCACCCAACTGCACATAAGAGGGGGAAAACAGAGAAGTTGAAGAGCATGCAACCAGAATATATTTTTCTTCCAAATGTGCCTAACCGATGGTCAGCTATTAAGTGTTTATTTACTTGAAATAGGGGTTGATATTAAGGCTTTTTGCAGCATAAACTATCTGTGTTTAGATGGATGACATTTGAAGTGTCAGGATTTGTACATTTTTTGGCACTAGTAATTGTCAACCTTGCAGCTGCTTCTCTTTTGGAGGAGGTATGAACTTCTTCTTCTTTCGGCTTTTCCCAGTTAGGCGTTGCCATAGCGGATCACCTGTCAATTAACCATTTTTGTATCTTTGTCTAGTTTGTTTTAATTCTTAGTGTCTCATAAAGGTTGTGGCCTTGGCTCTGTTTTCCTGAGTTACTTTGTCAAGCTGTGGGTTACTCTCTGTTCCAAGGTCATGTTGAATAGAGTTCCTTTATCCTCCTAAGTAGAACTAATTTTACGCTTTTATTTGATTTGGTGGCATTGCACTCTATTTCTCAACAACCTTTAGTTGATGTTAACCTCTATGTTTTTTTCAGTTTGCTATGGAGGTATATGTGCTGCCTTAAGTCTTTCATAATAAGTTGAATTCTTCACTTTGTATAAGAGGACCTAAGCCATTGATCAGGTTTGACGGGCAAAATGAAGCATTTCACCTCCCCTCCAGAAAAGAAAGGTCGATTATTGATAGTTATTCAGTGTAAGTGTGCAGAGTATCCCCCCATCCCAGGTAGACACAAGTACTACAGTGGCTTTTCATCTGTCCTTGATTTTGCAAAATGTTCTGGTTTACTGTCATATTTTTATACTGTTGATTTATGATTATTCAGAAAATGCATGTTGTTGCAGTGCCTGTTGTTCTTTGTTTAAGTAGCAATGCTTTAATGAGCATCAGGTAAGCTTGTCTGAGATTGTAAGATGCAAGTAAGCTTTAATAAGCTTACTGTTAAAGAATTATCAACACTGAAAGACTTTTTGTTGTTGCCATGCAGAGAATATTTACATAAGTAGATAGCGTGTAAGCCTTAGTTATTGAAATGCATATGACAGTATTTGTAATAAAGAACAGGGTTACAGTATTTTCAGAAGTTCATTACATTTGTTGGAGACTTGCAGTCATCTTTGCAGGCTTTACCTTTATACTAAACTGAATGCCAATCTATCATGTGTGGTCCATAACCTGTGCAGTAATCCTTTAGGCAAATTATGTTGAGCTTGTTTCTTCTTTACTGTTCATTTTATACTTTGATCATGTTTTCCCCATGAAACAAGTAGATAGTTGTTGTCAGGCAACAGGTCTGTTTTGGATAAGAAACATTTTTACAAGTGGGGGTATCAGAGATTGCTACTTTCAGCATGTTACTTGGTACTTTTATAATTAGAACTGCAGTACAAGGAGAAGTGGTTTGAGTTGAGTGTTGCTTGACTAGCATTCCAGTAATGTATTTAAAAAGCAACTTATTTTTTCATGCCTCACATCCTTTTGGTTTCCATCTAGATATTAAATAAGCTGTCATGTAGCCAATGCATGAAATATTTTTTTTCTTCTACACTTCATTTTGCCTTGATTGGACTCTCACAATGATTGTTTGGCACCCAGGGCAGCATATTTAATTAAAGTTCCAGTTTTTGTGGTTTTGAGCGTAGCTCCACCTCTTTCTAGTTGGACACACCCCTTCCCATTGGCCCCACCCATTCAGCTGTCTCCTGCAGCCCCCCTTTGATTTGAAGTCACCAGCTGCCACTGCATGTTGGTATGCAGCCATTCAACCCAGAAGGATGTGCACTATGCATGTGAAGGATGCGGGTTAGATATTGTCCCCGAGTAAAATCTTACCATTACCTAGCATGATGCCTACATCCAAAGAAACGATAACTGGCTTTGCAGCTGTCGAAGTACCTGCTGTCATTCTATGAGGATCCAGTATGTGTCAGCTGGGGATCAAACATGCTTCAGCAAGTATGAGCCGCACCTTTCTTTCTATGGATTCTGGATGTTGGCCTAAGCACTGCCTCCCTCCGTAGTGCCTTTTGTTTGCAAATTCAAAGTTTGGTCTTTCCAACATATCAAATGCTTTGCAGTAAATCCCAATCTGGATCACACCAAGGGTGCTCTACTCAGTGCCAGATGTCTTAACGTTAAATTGCTAATCTTGACTCTTTTCTGCACCTTCAAAGCATCCATAACTGTCTTGTAACAAATACTTTGTTTCAATATAAAGACAGCACTCCCTCCTCACCGGGATTCAGACCCTGCAGTGGAATATCAGTATTTATCAGAAACCCAATTATCTGAAGTAGGATTTCCCACAATTCACAAGCACAACTTACTGAAATTCAAATTACCATAAACAAGGCAAATTATCAATTCAGAGCCTGCTATGTCAACTTCCATGTTTTGATAGACCCTAGCTAAGTGTGCTTACTGCTCTATTCATAAAAATAACTTTTTTATCTGTGATTTCAAGTGTCCATCAATTACATGGAGCATCTATACCAGAAAGGTTGGATAAGCCTAAAGATTCATAGACTTAGTAAACAATAACTTCCTTGCACGTAGCTAACCAGTGCACTAGGGATAAAAATCACCACTTTCACAAGTTCTAGAAAGATGCATACACAAACAGGTCATCACCTCTCTAAGAAAAAGCAACATGCTATCACCAACCACCATAGCTTTGGACCAGCCCATAGCACTGACTCTGCCTTCCTTACGTTTCTGATACAATGTATCAGAGTTGCAATCAAGGATGCCTTGTAAGCTGCTTTTCTTCCTAGATAATCGTAATCAGGTAATAAAATGGTGGGTAAAGACAAAAAGCCCACTACACAAATGTGCAGTTTAGCCACAAGCAAAACCACAAAAAATCTGGAACTCCATCTCTTCTCTCCTGAGCCCTGGTACAAAAAACAATCCTTGTCATCACCCTAACAAACAAGCACATGAAATTGCCTCCCTCTTTAACGCTTTTTTTATAAACTTAACAGCCAGTATTACTGCTACCTTCTCTCATAGCAAGAACAACAAAAATGACACTGCTTCATCAAACATCTCCTCATCCTTCCCCTCCTCCACCCCAAACCCTCCCCCCACCTCACCCCTAATTTCAACATCAATCCTATTTCTACCATAACTATCAAAAGGCTACTTCTTAAGCTTAAACCCTGCTCTAACCCTCCCGATAATTTGCTCCCTACATTTATGAATATTGCAGTTGAAGCCATAGCTTTCCCTATCATATGTGCCCAAGTTATGGAAGAAGACCTTTATTCTCCCTCCTCATAAAGGAGGCAAAAAACATGAGATCTCCAACTTTTGACCTATCGCTATCCTGTCCCCAATCTCTAATATCTTGGAAAAGTGCATTCACTTTCAGCTAATGCCCCATCTTCTTCAGAACCAGCTCCTGTCCTCCACACAACATGGTTTCAGACCTGGCCACAGTACTACCACTGCCCTCATTTCTTTTCTGGATACTGTTAACAGAGCCCGCGACAATAGCAAAATAGTATCTATTATATTCTTAGATCTTTCAAAGGCATTTGACACAGTTTCCCACCATTTGCTACTGTCTCAACTCTCCTACTTTGGACTATCCAACACCAACCTTAACTGGTTCTCAAGCTATCTAAAAGACAGACAGCAAGCTGTCAAATGGCAGAACTTGATTGCTTCCCATCTCTACACCATTACTGGGGTTCCTCAAGGCTCCATACTTGGTCCCCTCCTATTCAATATCTTCATTAACAATTTCCACATATCTGTGACCAATGAGACCCTTATCCAATATGCACTGAACTCTGAACCCCTACTTAAAACCCAAGCTGCTTTCTCCACCACTTAGTCCTGGATGCATAATAACCAGCTTTCCCTCAACCCCAATAAATCCAAACTCATGCTTTTCACCCCCATAAAGTCTACTCTGTTGGACAAAACCATGTTTAATATTTACTCCCAAACTAAAACCTAATAGAAATTGTCAGCCAAACAAAACTTCTAGGAGTAATCATAGATGAACATCTAAAATTTGATATTCACCTGCAACAAAACATCAAAAACTTAGAATGCTCCATAGGCACAACCCATTCCTTTAACCCTCTTCCAAACAAGCACTTGCCTCTACTTACCTATGTCCTTCCCTAATGTATGATGCTCCTCTACTCACCAATCTCCAAACCTCTCTAAAAGCCAAACTTGAAACTTGTTATAATAAAATTGCAAAATTTGCAACAAACGTCAAAAACTTCTCCCATCACTGCACTGTTTTTCTCACTAAAATGGCTCAAACCTCCAAACTATCTTAACTATTTGCAACTTACTACTGCTCAGAAACCTATCTGCAAACCTGACTGTCCTGCCCTCAGCTCTATCTTCACTGTTTACCTCCTAAATAGGTCCCTTAGATTGGAAGATCAGCAACTTCTCCAGGTTCACAAACCTAACCTGCCACCAGGCCAACTTCGATTCTACACTATAGCCAAAACTGGAATGTTCTCCCATTAGCCATCAGAACAATCCAAAATCCTGCCCACTTCAAAACTTCTCTCCACATTTACCTCAGTTCCATCTGGAACTGTTCATGCTCTCAGCCCCCTTGAAAACTTATCTCAATCAACACATGCTCCCCTAGTTTCTATACTGTGTGTCTTCTATAAATTCTCTATGCAGTACAACTGAAATGTAAATTGTGCCTTCAATTTCAGTAGTCCAAGTACTGTTGAAAAATAAAATAAATTAAAACAAAGGCTATACTATCTTTGTATATAATTGTATATGTAATTTTATTTGTAGTGAATGACATTGCAATTCTGTTACTACCAAATTGTCTAGCAATAATATACTATTTATGTGCTTAATTTCTATGTTAAATATATTACTTATTGTACTGAAGAGCTTTTCTCCCCGGGCCTCCACTGAAAATGGGCTCAGCATGGCCTAGTGGACTTTCCCGGTTAACAAACAGCAAATAAATAAATAAAAAAATATCCAAAGCTTTTGAAACTGTCTCACATGCAGTAATACAAAACCATTTACAACACTTATAAAATGGTTCACTAGTTCCCTAACACAAAGAATGCAAAACATAATATGGGAAAGTACCCTCTTTGACTCCCCACATACACGTGCAGGAGTGCCTCAGAGTTCCATATTACACCCACTACGTCTTACTACCTTCATTAATGACATGCTTCTAACGACAAAGCAAACCCCCAGAATCTACTATACTAACAAGGTTGCGTTAATTTGTACCTCAACTCTAGTTTATAACTCAGCAGTCATTGATAGTCATTCAGCAATGGTGTGAAGCCTTACAGCTTCTTCTGAATCTAAACAAAACCAAACTGATGATATTACCCTAGCTAGCACATTGCAGAGAACCTATTTATTATATTTTTCAGCTAAACCAAAATAGAAATAATTTCCCAAACAAAACTTCCAAGAGTAACAACAGATAACCTGAAATATGATTACCACACCCAAAAACCATCCATCCATTGATACACAACCCCTTTTCTTATTTTTGCACATGGGGTCAGGGTGTCACTTCAATAATGACAATCATTTAGAGTCAAGGTTCACACTGCATGCACACACACACCTAAGGACAATTTAGAGTGTTCATTTCACCTACTGCACGTCTTTGGAATGAAAGTGGAAACCAAAGCAGCCGTAAGAAACCCACACAAACACAAGTAGGACATGAAGACTGCACAGAAGACACCGCAGCCAAGAATCAAACCAGGGAACCTCTTGCTGTGAGGTGACAACGCTATCCACTGTATCACCACATCCAAAATGCCATCACAAAACTACTTCACAGATTAAATCCATTTCTAACCCCTCAAGTGTGACTTATAACAGTTTGTCCCTTCCTTTGTCTAGCTTCCTTTATGCTTATTCAGTTCTAACCAATAGAAAAGCAGAACAAGTAGTCAAATTATAACAGCATAAGAGCACTGTAATAAGATAATCAGAGCTGCCTGTAATGTTCAAAACGGCTCCCACTACTTTAGAACATTACAACAAATTAATTGGTTTGAAATCCCAACAGCCTTAAATACCATTAATTTGATAACACCTCACAAAATCCTTTATTTCCCAGGTACTCATTTATAGAGTGATACAAACTAACTCAACAGCTGCAATCTAACAGGCAAATCCTTGTCTGCAAACAAAACTCTAACAACTCTCATGTCAACTCTCTTCAGTCTCTGTGACAAACACTGAAACAATCTCTCAGACTCTATGTGACAATCTTGCTAGTTAAATGAGTTTAAACACTCCCCAGTCACATGCCTTAGCAACAGATGGTTATGTTCCTGTCCACAGTTACTAGTCAAATCTAACATAATTTCCTGCACCCATAACTTAGAGCCTATTAGCTGATACATATAAATATGTACACACACACACACACACACACACACACACACACACACACACACACACACACACACACGCATGCACGCACGCACACGCACACACACACACACACACACACACACACACACACACACACACACACACACACACACACACACACACTTGCAAATACCAATAAAGACTAAATTATGCCAATCCTGTAAAAATTATTTTCATCCTTAATAATGCAGCAAACTTGTTTGATGTCCCTTTAACATAATCTCCCATCACTGAAGCTTTGACTAATATATAATTCATAACCACAGATTACTTCTTTGTATTATCAGTACTATTACTATTTACATTTAGCATGAACAGCTAACTAGTTCAAGCTGAAGAGATGACCTTTAACCTTTTATTCTTCTCTATCATCACCTATTGTTTCTGTGAGTCACCATTGCCTGCTCTTGTTCATCAGTACAGCATTTCGCTTCTACTGTTTGTTGCTGCATTGTTAACCGTTAAGTTACTCAGTACTCTTGCACAGTGGTGCAACAGTAGCATTGTCGCCGCACAGCAAAAAGTTCTCTGGTTCGATTCTCGGCTAGGGTGCCTTCTGTGTGGAGTCTCAATGTCCTCCCTGCATTCATGTGGGTTTCCTCTGGGTGTTCTAGCTGGGTCTATATTAGATCAGCAAACGCTTAAAAAAGTGAACGCTGATTGATCGACCTTATGTAAGCGAAAGCTTACAATCTCAAACTGTCAGATCAGCGATTTTTTTCCTAGGGAAAAAAATCGCTGATCCAAAACACATACACACAACACAAGCACACCAAACAAACAGAAATCCACACACATACACTTAAAATCTGACACCTAACCCTACACTAAACTATGCACACACCACTAACTATCCACTTATCTTAACCCAAACCCCAACCCTAAGGTCCATCACTATCGCACACTCACCTTACCTGCTCCCTAACCCTAACTCACCTAAATCCGCCCTAACCCTCATGTCCACACAATCGCACACATACCTAACCCGAGCCCTAACCCTAACTCACCTAACCCACCCTAACACTCACATCCACACAATCGCACACTTACCTGAATCTGACCCGTAACTTTCCACCACAGCACTGAAAATACTGAAGCAACAGAAATGGACAACCAAATTCTTTCCCTAGGAATAAATTAGAGTTTCTGTTGCTTCGATATTTGTAACTTTCACTAAAATAAGGTTGATCAATCAGCATTCGCTTGTTTAAGTGTTCGCTGATCTAATATAGACCCTTCTAGTTTCCTCCCATGTTTCAAAGACATGCGTCTGGAGCATCCCCCCCCCCCCCCGGGACTCCACTAAAAATTGGCTTTGTTCCAAGTTGGACTTTCCCGGTTAACAAATGTAAATAAAATAAAAAAATACTCCTACTATTGATATGCACTGCTGCTTTTCTCCCCAGGCCCCCATTAAAAAGGACACTACCCAGTTAGACTATCTTCTCAACTTCATTACTTGCACTACTCCTGTAGTATTCTTATCACTGGTCAGATCCTATCAGAAATCAGAAATCTCCTTCTTTAGGGCATCTAACCTCACCAGAATCAACACCTCAGAGGTCAAGGACTTTAAAAGGCAAAGCTATTAAAACAATATGATTGTTTGTTTGTTTGTGTCTTTCGGCTTTTCCTGGTTAGGGGTCGTCACAGCAGAACGCCGGTCCGCTAATGATTGGCAGTACATTTTTACATGCTGGCTTGCTGGGCCTAATGCACAACCTTCAACGAAGGAACGCCCATTCACGCATGTCAACACACAGAAGACGCTCTAACTGAGAATCGAACGGGCAACGTCTAACTGTGAGGCGACAACGCTACCGCAGTACCACCACCGCAGTCCATTAAAACAATATGATACACTCTCAAAATTAAACTATGAGATTTCCAGCCTCCATTTAGCCTCAGCTATCAGTTATACTAATGAATTTTACTCCCATGTAACAAATATAAACCAAGTGGTCACAATCAAAATTTAATTTTATTTATTTATTTAACATTTGTTGACCGGGAAAGTCCGCCTAGGTTCCACAGATCCTGTTTTCAGCAGATGCCTTGGGAGAAATGCTCAAGAAGCATATCTTTAGAATGTGGGAGGAAACCAGAGTACTCAGAGGAAACCCACGTGAACGCAGGGAGAACATGCAAACTCCGCACAGAAGGCACCCCAGCTGAGAATCGAACCAGAGAACCTCTTTCTGTGAGGCGACAGTGTTAACCGCTGTACCACTGCACCACCCATTACATTACATACATTAGGAAACATAAAAAATAAGCCACCTTGGTGGAATGCCAACATTAATAAGCTCTATAATAAATCAAAACCTACCCACATTAAAAAGTCTATTAAAAAGATCAGCAAATATATGAAAATATATGAAATTTAAAATAAGGAAGATTAACGTGAAACACCAATTAAAATTAATATCCAACACCGAGGATTATCATAAATCTTTCTTTAACCACATCAGATGTTTAAAAAAATAGCACACAGTAATGTTTGCAATTCATTCATAATAGTGTTACCCATTCCTACCCTAAATATATTGCTAATATGTTTGCAGATAAATTTTTCTTCCATCTTCGCACCCAAAATGGTCCCTGAAATTCCATAGATTCACAAGCCCCTTCTCCACCCAAGATTATTATGGAACAAGTCTTAAATGCATTCTTTAAAGCTAAAATTACCACTTCTTTGGGCCACTACAATATACCTGGTTGCTTAATCAACAGCATCAAACACACCTTCTCTAAACTCCTCCTAAAACATATGTTTTACACGCAGAATATGTTTCTGAGTAGTAGAAAACAGTTATCAGTATACCACTCCATAAAAAGAGACCACGTCATATCCAGGAAACGACAGATCCATCCACCTAATCATTTTATTTATCCTTTGTTGACCTGCTTAGTCCCACAAGAGCAGTACCCTCTTTCCAGGGAAGATCCAATGTGGTATTTATTCTGCCATGAGAAATTTGACCCATGTGTCACAGAACTTCCTCTGCTCTTTTTGACTGGTACCATGGGATCTTTTACACCCACCTGAGCTACCAGCAACTCAAGCGGATGGGGCCTTGGATTAATGTCTCATTTGAAGGATGACACACTCAGGAGTGCAGCACCCCCCATGGTGTACTGCAATGTCAGCAATCAATCTACATGATGTGGGAATAGAACCCATAGCCTACTGTACTAAAGGTGAGTGTGCAGCTTGTTGTACCACTAATGGTGCTTAATTTGTAAAGCCACGAAGCATATTCTTGTTAGCAAGAAGCTGTTGATCTGAAATAAAACTTCTTGAGACATCATGTTGCAGCAAGCAGGTTTATTCACAAACAGGAAACATCAGCATCTTAAAAATCACAAAAAGAGAGTCTAAACAATAACAAGATACTTGTATAAGAATTAACAGTTCACAATCCCTCAGTTTCTGTAGTAATTGTTGAATATTGTGTGCAGATTATACAACTCTGGAAAGCCATAAAATATTTGAAACTGCAGTCAAACGACTGACAGTTTATTCAAGAATAATAAAAAAAAAATCATACACATTCTGACTGGATTGCAGAATAGTTCAGTACAATAAGTAGTTACATCTCTCTATTCATATGAGAATAACTTGGCATCCAGAAACTCTTATATCCACACATACTTAAGCCATAAGTTAAGATAACCAATCTACAGACACTGCCTACAATGTTGACCATACAGTAGATATTACAGGTTTATAGGTTCATAGGTGTGTACTAGGCTAATGGCCCTGGAGCCTTTACAAGCCTTGCCATAGTATTACCCTGGCATTGTGCCACCCGACCTTAGTTCCCAGTGCCTCTGTCAAGTAGAGTCACTGGGGTGATCCCTTGGGTGAATTTTATATTTCCCATCCACTCATCAAGATTTCTCTTGAAGAGGGCCAGTGAAACACTCCGGTTGACGTGTGGGAAGTCTATTCCATAGCATGGGCAGTCTCTGGGTTATGAACCTGTCCCTCCAGCTTGTTCTGTTGATTGTGGTAATGAGGTTGAGGTCTATGGAGCATGTAGTGCGGAGGGATTGGGATTTCTTTAGATGTAGCATTTTTAACAGAGCTGGGTCAGGCGTGGCTTTGTAAGTCAAGCAGAGATCACCTTTAGGATGCAAATTACATAAACACAGATTTACATTGCTGTACTGCAAATACCAGTATGACATTTGTTAATTATATCTATGTGACTTTTAAGTATGATGTTCATGCTTGCTGAATTATTAATGCCAGGGGTATCTAAGGCATTCAGTCTTATCTGCCACTGTAACTCTGTCCTTTGAAGCAGGAATTTAATGATCCCTCCTCTGAAATTTTGCATAATACCTTACAATGCAGAAACAAATCTTAATTTCTTTCACTCAGTATATGCCATATAGATCACTTATACAGGGCATTTGTACTTTGATTTGATTGCATACCATTTTTTTAAAGTTGCTGTGACAGTTTGCAAGACATCAGATCTGCTTAAAACACTTTACTAGGAGGACTGAGAAAAAGACAGATTACAAATGTTGAAATGCAGAGAACAAAAAGCTTTATTGCCAGTTGTAAATGTGGTATGTTTATAAAAGGATTTATGTAAATATATCTGAATTGCTTACAGGACATACAGAGATAAGTTCCTACTGTTTCTGTCCCTGTAGAGTATTGATTAGCTTATCAGGTGGCTTCTCAAAAATCAATTTCAAATTGGCACATTTTAATAAGTAAAATGTACATTACCCCCTCAGTTTTAAACAGATTGAGATGTCCATCTAAAAATGTCCAGTTAATGTGTCTAATACCATGGTTATCTAAACCATATTCTGAGCAAAAGCTGTTTTAGAAACAACCTTTCTGCTTGTTGAGTCCAATGAACTTATCATTACCAGGGGACAGCACTTATGTATCACCTCTGAAAACAATTCTGCCTGCGCTATTACCCTCATACCATCTGTCTACATGTTCCATCTTCTGATTTTAATCTATATAGTCTGATTATTTGACCTTTGGTAACATTGTTAATTTTTAACACAATCATAGTAACAACTTCCTTCATGCAAGCAAAAGCTGCTAAATGTTAGTTTCAGAAGAATAGCACAGTCTCATTTTCTTTGTATACGTAAACACAATGTTCAGAATATCAATTAGATTGCACAATTAATTTACGGTAAATTTAATAGATGACATTGAGTTGTTAAATATATATATTGTTTTTCATTTCCATTTCTGCCACTGACCGGAAGAAAAATATATCATCTAGAAATGAAACATGAAAATAAATCTTATGGTCATATATAGAATCATAAATATATTATGATTTGCATTTCTCAAGGACTAAATTAGAAAAGGTTGAGGCTACAATGATGCTCAAAGGCTCAATCACTGTCTATTGATCATGCTTGCTGTTAAAACAGAACAGGTAATTTGTTAAAAACTAAATCTAGCAAATTACATTATGCATCAATGCTGATGAAAGCCTAGAAATGTGTCCCATACAGAACAAATACAACCTTTTTAATAGTTCAAGAAAATGACATGAATTTTTTAAAAACAATTTTAGGGTTGTAGTTCTTTAATCCAAAATGTATCTACAAACATTGCTAGAGGGTCCACCATGGAGATGCTGGCTAAGACATCAGGTCTCAATGAATTGCTATTATTTTTATGTAATTGGGGTATTTCCAAGACCCCTGGCATTTTTGGACTAAATCATGCATAGTCATTGTGGTATACATGCTGTATAACAATTCTAACAATCTGCTGTAAACC